>NC_140167.1:166345897-166495897 GCF_963971535.1 Notolepis coatsorum
CTCTGTGTCTCTCTGGAGGATACTCTCTCTGTGTCCTTCTGGAGGATACTATCTCTGTGTCTCTCTGTGTCTCTCTGGAGGATACTCTCTCTGTGTCTCTCTGTGTCTCTCTGGAGGATACTCTCTCTGTGTCTCTCTGTGTCTCTCTGGAGGATACTCTCTCTCTGTCTCTCTGTGTCTCTCTGGAGGATACTATATCTGTGTCTCTCTGTGTCTCTCTGGAGGATACTCTCTCTGTGTCTCTCTGGAGGATACTCTCTCTGTGTCTATCTGTGTCTCTCTGGAGGATACTCTCTCTGTGTCTCTCTGGAGGATACTCTCTCTGTGTCTCTCTGTGTCTCTCTGGAGGATACTCTCTCTGTGTCTCTCTGTGTCTCTCTGGAGGATACTCTCTCTGTGTCTCTTTGGAGGATACTCTCTCTGTGTCTCTCTGTGTCTCTCTGGAGGATACTCTCTCTGTGTCTATCTGTGTGTCTCTGGAGGATACTCTCTCTGTGTCTATCTGTGTCTCTCTGGAGGATAGTCTCTCTGTGTCTCTCTGTGTCTCTCTGGAGGATACTCTCTCTGTGTCTCTATGTGTCTCTCTGGAGGATACTCTCTCTGTGTTTATCTGTGTCTCTCTGGAGGATACTCTCTCTGTGTCTCTCTGTGTCTCTCTGTGTCTCTCTGTGTGTCTCTGGAGGATACTCTCTCTGTGTCTCTCTGTGTCTCTCTGTGTCTCTCTGGAGGATACTCTCTCTGTGTCTCTCTGGAGGATACTCTCTCTGTGTCTCTCTGGAGGATACTCTCTCTGTGTCTCTCTGTGTCTCTCTGGAGGATACTCTCTCTGTGTCTCTCTGTGTCTCTCTGGAGGATACTCTCTCTGTGTCTCTCTGGAGGATACTCTCTCTGTGTCTCTCTGGAGGATACGCTCTCTGTGTCTATCTGTGTCTCTCTGTGTCTCTCTGTGTCTCTCTGGAGGATACTCTCTCTGTGTCTATCTGTGTGTCTCTGGAGGATACTCTCTCTGTGTCTCTCTGTGTCTCTCTGGAGGATACTCTCTCTGTGTCTCTCTGTGTCTCTCTGGAGGATACTCTCTCTGTGTCTCTCTGTGTCTCTCTGGAGGATACTCTCTCTGTGTCTCTCTGTGTATCTCTGGAGGATCCTCTCTCTGTGTCTCTCTGTGTCTCTCTGGAGGATACTCTCTCTGTGTCTCTCTGTGTCTCTCTGGAGGATACTATCTCTGTGTCTCTCTGTGTCTCTCTGTGTCTCTCTGTGTGTCTCTGGAGGATACTCTCTCTGTGTCTCTCTGTGTCTCTCTGGAGGATACTCTCTCTGTGTCTATCTGTGTCTCTCTGGAGGATACTCTCTCTGTGTCTGTCTGTGTCTCTCTGGAGGATACTCTCTCTGTGTCTCTCTGTGTCTCTTTGTGTCTCTCTGGAGGATACTATCTCTGTGTCTCTCTGTGTCTCTCTGTGTCTCTCTGTGTGTCTCTGGAGGATACTCTCTCTGTGTCTCTCTGTGTCTCTCTGTGTGTCTCTGGAGGATACTCTCTCTGTGTCTCTCTGTGTCTCTCTGGAGGATACTCTCTCTGTGTCTCTCTGTGTCTCTCTGGAGGATACTCTCTCTGTGTCTCTCTGGAGGATACTCTCTCTGTGTCTCTCTGGAGGATACGCTCTCTGTGTCTATCTGTGTCTCTCTGTGTCTCTCTGGAGCAGACCTGGGCATTGTACGGCCCGCGGGCCGGATCCGGCCCGCGGGATGATTCTGACCGGCCCGCGAAAGATTACATGATAATAAAAAAAAATAAAAAAAAAATAAAAAAAAAATTTCTTTTAATATTTTTTTTTTACTTTTTTTTTTTACTTTTTTTTTTTCATGTCAACGTTCACACACACAGTATACGCTTAGGAGACATGCTCAGAAGATGTTGGTTCTCTTTGGATCTACCTACATATGTGAACAGACATTCTCAGTCATGACGTTTACCAAGTCCAGGTACAGATCCTCTCTCACTGATGAACATCTGGCAGCTGTGCTTCGCATCTCCACCTCAGACATGCAACCTGACTTTGATGGACTTGTTAAAGCTCAACAGAGACTGGATTTCTCACACTGAATGAAAAAAAAGAACTGATGAACACTAAAATGTGGAAATATAACAAGTGAAATGTGACACTTGATATTTTTTTTTCTTTTTTTTGCACAGTTCTGAAAACATTAAATGTTTAATATAGGCATGTAAAGTAAAAAAGGCTACAAAACTGGGACACTTTTCTTTACACAGTTCAGTGACATGTCTTGTTTATTTTTGCTATAAGATGATGTGATGTCTTTAGAAAGCTAAGAAAATCCTTGTTTCAATAGTATATGAAACTCAAAATGCCCTTTGTTATTAATGTTTCACATTTTGTTTATCATTTTGGAAATAAATTCTATTTGAATAAATGATATTTTTGAAAGCTAACCTCACCTTTTAATTGCCAAATAATAACATACACTCTTACCAGGGGTCAAAACAATGCCATTTACTGCTTTTTATATAGAAATAAAATGTATATTATGCATAATTGAGTTTGGAATTTTGGCCCGGCCCCCCAACATATTTTCAGTTGCTCATTCGGCCCCCCGGGAAAAATAATTGCCCACCCCTGCTCTGGAGGATACTTTCTCTGTGTCTCTCTGTGTCTCTCTGTGTCTCTCTGGAGGATACTCTCTCTGTGTCTCTCTGTGTCTCTCTGGAGAATACTCTCTGTGTCTCTCTGTGTCTCTCTGGAGGATACTCTCTCTGTGTCTCTCTGTGTCTCTCTGGAGGATACTCTCTCTGTGTCTCTCTGGAGGATACTCTCTCTGTGTCTCTCTGTGTCTCTCTGGAGGATACTATCTATGTGTCTCTCTGGAGGTTACTCTCTCTGTGTCTATCTGTGTCTCTCTGGAGGATACTATCTCTGTGTCTCTCTGTGTGTCTCTCTCGAGGATACTCTCTCTGTGTCTCTCTGTGTCTCTCTGTGTCTCTCTGTGTCTCTCTGTGTCTCTCTGGAGGATACTCTCTCTGTGTATCTCTGGAGGATACTCTCTCTGTGTCTCTCTGTGTCTCTCAGTGTCTCTCTGTGTCTCTCTGGAGGATACTCTCTCTGTGTCTCTCTGTGTCTCTCTGGAGGATACTCTCTCTGTGTCTCTATGTGTCTCTCTGGAGGATACTTTCTCTGTGTCTCTCTGTGTCTCTCTGTGTCTCTCTGGAGGATACTATCTCTGTGTCTCTCTGGAGGATACTCTCTCTGTGTCTCTCTGTGTCTCTCTGGAGGATACTCTCTCTGTGTCTCTCTGTGTCTCTCTGTGTCTCTCTGGAGGATACTCTATGTGTGTCTCTCTGGAGGATACTATCTCTGTGTTTCTCTGTGTCTCTCTGGAGGATACTCTCTCTGTGTCTCTCTGTGTCTCTCTGGAGGATACTCTCTCGGTGTCTCTGTGTCTCTCTGTGTCTATCTAGAGGGTACTATATCTGTGTCTCTCTGGAGGATACTCTCTGTGTGTCTCTCTGTGTCTCTCTGGAGGATACTCTCTGTGTGTCTCTCTGTGTCTCTCTGGAGGATACTCTCTGTGTGTCTCTCTGTGTCTCTATGTGTCTCTCTGGAGGATACTCTCTCTGTGTCTCTCTGGAGGATACTCTATGTGTGTCTCTCTGGAGGATACTATCTCTGTGTCTCTCTGTGTCTCTCTGTGTCTCTCTGTGTCTCTCTGGAGGATACTATCTCTGTGTCTCTCTGGAGGATACTCTCTCTGTGTCTCTCTGTGTCTCTCTGGAGGATACTCTCTCTGTGTATCTCTGTGTCTCTCTGGAGGATACTCTCTCTGTGTTTCTATGTGTCTCTCTGGAGGATACTCTCTCTGTGTCTCTCTGTGTCTCTCTGGAGGATACTCTCTCTGTGTCTCTCTGTGTCTCTCTGTGTATATCTGGAGGATACTATATCTGTGTCTCTCTGTGTCTCTCTGGAGGATAATGTCTGTGTGTCTCTCTGTGTCTCTCTGGAGGATACTCTCTGTGTGTCTCTCTGTGTCTCTCTGGAGGATACTCTCTCTGTGTCTCTCTGTGTCTCTCTGGAGGATACTCTCTCTGTGTCTCTCTGTGTCTCTCTGTGTCTCTCTGGAGGATACTCTCTCTGTGTCTCTCTGGAGGATACTCTCTCTGTGTCTCTCTGTGTCTCTCTGGAGGATACTCTCTCTGTGTCTCTCTGTGTCTCTCTGTGTCTCTCTGGAGGATACTCTCTCTGTGTCTCTCTGGAGGATACTCTGTCTGTGTCTCTCTGGAGGATACTCTCTCTGTGTCTCTCTGTGTCTCTCTGGAGGATACTCTCTCTGTGTCTCTCTGGAGGATACTCTCTCTGTGTCTCTCTGTGTCTCTCTGGACGATACTATCTCTGTGTCTCTCTGGAGGATACTCTCTCTGTGTCTCTCTGTGTCTCTCTGGAGGATACTATCTCTGTGTCTCTCTGTGTCTCTCTGTGTCTCTCTGGAGGATACTCTCTCTGTGTCTCTCTGGAGGATACTCTCTCTGTGTATCTCTGTGTCTCTCAGTGTCTCTCTGTGTCTCTCTGGAGGATACTCTCTCTGTGTCTCTCTGTGTCTCTCTGGAGGATACTCACTCTGTGTCTCTCTTTGTCTCTCTGGAGGATACTTTCTCTGTGTCTCTCTGTGTCTCTCTGTGTCTCTCTGGAGGATACTATCTCTGTGTCTCTCTGTGTCTCTCTGGAGGATACTCTCTCTGTGTCTCTCTGTGTCTCTCTGGAGGATACTCTCTCTGTGTCTCTCTGTGTCTCTCTGGAGGATACTCTCTCTGTGTCTCTCTGTGTCTCTCTGGAGGATACTCTCTGTGTCTCTCTGTGTCTCTCTGGAGGATACTCTCTCTGTGTCTCTCTGTGTCTCTCTGTGTCTCTCTGGAGGATACTCTCTCTGTGTCTCTCTGGAGGATACTCTCTCTGTGTATCTCTGTGTCTCTCTGTGTCTCTCTGGAGGATACTATCTTTGTGTCTCTCTGTGTCTCTCTGGAGGATATTCTCTGTGTGTCTCTCTGTGTCTCTCTGGAGGGTACTCTCTGTGTGTCTCTCTGTGTCTCTCTGGAGGATACTATCTCTGTGTCTCTCTGGAGGATACTCTCTCTGTGTCTCTCTGGAGGATACTCTCTCTGTGTCTCTCTGTGTCTCTCTGGAGGATACTCTCTCTGTGTCTCTCTGTGTCTCTCTGGAGGATACTCTCTCTGTGTTTCTCTGTGTCTCTCTGGAGGATACTCTCTCTGTGTCTCTCTGGAGGATACTCTCTCTGTGTCTCTCTGTGTCTCTCTGTGTCTATCTGGAGGATACTCTCTCTGTGTCTCTCTGTGTCTCTCTGGAGGATACTCTCTCTGTGTCTCTCTGTGTCTCTCTGGAGGATACTCTCTCTGTGTATCTCTGTGTCTCTCTGGAGGATACTCTCTCTGTGTCTCTCTGTGTCTCTCTGGAGGATACTATCTCTGTGTCTCTCTGTGTCTCTCTGGAGGATACTCTCTCTGTGTCTATCTGTGTCTCTCTGGAGGATACTCTCTCTGTGTTTATCTGTGTCTCTCTGGAGGATACTCTATCTGTGTCTCTCTGTGTCTCTCTGGAGGATACTCTCTCTGTGTCTATCTGTGTCTATCTGGAGGATACTATCTCTGTGTCTCTCTGTGTCTCTCTGGAGGATACTCTCTGTGTGTCTCTCTGTGTCTCTCTGGAGGATACTCTCTGTGTGTCTCTCTGTGTCTCTCTGGAGGATACTCTCTCTGTGTCTCTCTGTGTCTCTCTGGAGGATACTCTCTCTGTGTCTCTCTGTGTCTCTCTGGAGGATACTCTCTCTGTGTCTCTCTGTGTCTCTCTGGAGGATACTCTCTCTGTGTTTCTATGTGTCTCTCTGGAGGATACTCTCTCTGTGTCTCTCTGTGTCTCTCTGGAGGATACTCTCTCTGTGTCTCTCTGTGTCTCTCTGTGTATATCTGGAGGATACTATATCTGTGTCTCTCTGTGTCTCTCTGGAGGATAATGTCTGTGTGTCTCTCTGTGTCTCTCTGGAGGATACTCTCTGTGTGTCTCTCTGTGTCTCTCTGGAGGATACTCTCTCTGTGTCTCTCTGTGTCTCTCTGGAGGATACTCTCTCTGTGTCTCTCTGTGTCTCTCTGTGTCTCTCTGGAGGATACTCTCTCTGTGTCTCTCTGGAGGATACTCTCTCTGTGTCTCTCTGTGTCTCTCTGGAGGATACTCTCTCTGTGTCTCTCTGTGTCTCTCTGTGTCTCTCTGGAGGATACTCTCTCTGTGTCTCTCTGGAGGATACTCTCTCTGTGTCTCTCTGGAGGATACTCTCTCTGTGTCTCTCTGTGTCTCTCTGGAGGATACTCTCTCTGTGTCTCTCTGGAGGATACTCTCTCTGTGTCTCTCTGTGTCTCTCTGGACGATACTATCTCTGTGTCTCTCTGGAGGATACTCTCTCTGTGTCTCTCTGGAGGATACTATCTCTGTGTCTCTCTGTGTCTCTCTGTGTCTCTCTAGAGGATACTCTCTCTGTGTCTCTCTGGAGGATACTCTCTCTGTGTATCTCTGTGTCTCTCAGTGTCTCTCTGTGTCTCTCTGGAGGATACTCTCTCTGTGTCTCTCTGTGTCTCTCTGGAGGATACTCACTCTGTGTCTCTCTTTGTCTCTCTGGAGGATACTTTCACTGTGTCTCTCTGTGTCTCTCTGTGTCTCTCTGGAGGATACTATCTCTGTGTCTCTCTGTGTCTCTCTGGAGGATACTCTCTCTGTGTCTCTCTGTGTCTCTCTGGAGGATACTCTCTCTGTGTCTCTCTGTGTCTCTCTGGAGGATACTCTCTCTGTGTCTCTCTGTGTCTCTATGTGTCTCTCTGGAGGATACTCTCTCTGTGTCTCTCTGGAGGATACTCTCTCTGTGTATCTCTGTGTCTCTCTGTGTCTCTCTGGAGGATACTATCTTTGTGTCTCTCTGTGTCTCTCTGGAGGATATTCTCTGTGTGTCTCTCTGTGTCTCTCTGGAGGGTACTCTCTGTGTGTCTCTCTGTGTCTCTCTGGAGGATACTATCTCTGTGTCTCTCTGGAGGATACTCTCTATGTGTCTCTCTGTGTCTCTCTGGAGGATACTCTCTCTGTGTCTCTCTGTGTCTCTCTGGAGGATACTCTCTCCGTGTCTCTCTGTGTCTCTCTGGAGGATACTCTCTCTGTGTTTCTCTGTGTCTCTCTGGAGGATACTCTCTCTGTGTCTCTCTGTGTCTCTCTGGAGGATACTCTCTCCGTGTCTCTCTGTGTCTCTCTGTGTCTATCTGGAGGATACTCTCTCTGTGTCTCTCTGTGTCTCTCTGGAGGATACTCTCTCTGTGTCTCTCTGTGTCTCTCTGGAGGATACTCTCTCTGTGTCTCTCTGTGTCTCTCTGGAGGATACTCTCTCTGTGTCTCTCTGTGTCTCTCTGGAGGATACTATCTCTGTGTCTCTCTGTGTCTCTCTGGAGGATACTCTCTCTGTGTCTATCTGTGTCTCTCTGGAGGATACTCTCTCTGTGTTTATCTGTGTCTCTCTGGAGGATACGCTCTCTGTGTCTCTCTGTGTCTCTCTGGAGGATACTCTCTCTGTGTCTATCTGTGTCTATCTGGAGGATACTATCTCTGTGTCTCTCTGTGTCTCTCTGGAGGATACTCTCTGTGTGTCTCTCTGTGTCTCTCTGGAGGATACTCTCTGTGTGTCTCTCTGTGTCTCTCTGGAGGATACTCTCTCTGTGTCTCTCTGTGTCTCTCTGGAGGATACTCTCTCTGTGTCTCTCTGTGTCTCTCTGGATGATACTCTCTCTGTGTCTCTCTGTGTCTCTCTGTGTCTCTCTGGAGGATACTCTCTCTGTGTCTCTCTGGAGGATACTCTCTCTGTGTCTCTCTGGAGGATACTCTCTCTGTGTCTCTCTGTGTCTCTCTGGAGGATACTCTCTCTGTGTCTCTCTGTGTCTCTCTGGAGGATACTCTCTCTGTGTCTCTCTGGAGGATACTCTCTCTGTGTCTCTCTGTGTCTCTCAGTGTCTCTCTGTGTCTCTCTGGAGGATACTCTCTCTGTGTCTCTCTGTGTCTCTCTGGAGGATACTCTCTCTGTGTCTCTCTGTGTCTCTCTGGAGGATACTCTCTCTGTGTCTATCTGTGTCTATCTGGAGGATACTATCTCTGTGTCTCTCTGTGTCTCTCTGGAGGATACTCTCTGTGTGTCTCTCTGTGTCTCTCTGGAGGATACTCTCTGTGTGTCTTTCTGTGTCTCTCTGGAGGATACTCTCTCTGTGTCTCTCTGTGTCTCTCTGGAGGATACTCTCTCTGTGTCTCTCTGGAGGATACTCTCTCTGTGTCTCTCTGGAGGATACTCTCTCTGTGTCTCTCTGTGTCTCTCTGGAGGATACTCTCTCTGTGTCTCTCTGTGTCTCTCTGGAGGATACTCTCTCTGTGTCTCTCTGGAGGATACTCTCTCTGTGTCTCTCTGTGTCTCTCTGGAGGATACTATCTATGTGTCTCTCTGGAGGTTACTCTCTCTGTGTCTCTCTGTGTCTCTCTCGAGGATACTCTCTCTGTGTCTCTCTGTGTCTCTCTGTCTCTCTCTGGAGGATACTCTCTCTGTGTCTCTCTAGAGGATACTCTCTCTGTGTCTCTCTGTGTCTCTCAGTGTCTCTCTGTGTCTCTCTGGAGGATACTCTCTCTGTGTCTCTCTGTGTCTCTCTGGAGGATACTCTCTCTGTGTCTCTCTGTGTCTCTCTGGAGGATACTTTCTCTGTGTCTCTCTGTGTCTCTCTGTGTCTCTCTGGAGGATACTATCTCTGTGTCTCTCTGTGTCTCTCTGGAGGATACTCTCTCTGTGTCTATCTGTGTCTCTCTGGAGGATACTCTCTCTGTGTCTCTCTGTGTCTCTCTGTGTCTCTCTGGAGGATACTCTATGTGTGTCTCTCTGGAGGATACTATCTCTGTGTTTCTCTGTGTCTCTCTGGAGGATACTCTCTCTGTGTCTCTCTGTGTCTCTCTGGAGGATACTCTCTCTGTGTCTCTGTGTCTCTCTGTGTCTATCTGGAGGATACTATCTCTGTGTCTCTCTGTGTCTCTCTGGAGGATACTCTCTGTGTGTCTCTCTGTGTCTCTCTGGAGGATACTCTCTGTGTGTCTCCCTGTGTCTCTCTGGAGGATACTCTATGTGTGTGTCTCTCTGTGTCTCTATGTGTCTCTCTTGAGGATACTCTCTCTGTGTCTCTCTGTGTCTCTCTGGAGGATACTCTATGTGTGTCTCTCTGGAGGATACTATCTCTGTGTCTCTCTGTGTCTCTCTGTGTCTCTCTGTGTCTCTCTGGAGGATACTATCTCTGTGTCTCTATGGAGGATACTCTCTCTGTGTCTCTCTGTGTCTCTCTGGAGGATACTCTCTCTGTGTCTCTCTGTGTCTCTCTGGAGGATACTTTCTCTGTGTCTCTCTGTGTCTCTCTGTGTCTCTCTGGAGGATACTCTCTCTGTGTCTCTCTGTGTCTCTCTGGAGAATACTCTCTGTGTCTCTCTGGAGGATACTCTCTCTGTGTCTCTCTGTGTCTCTCTGGAGGATACTCTCTCTGTGTCTCTCTGTGTCTCTCTGGAGGATACTCTCTCTGTGTCCCTCTGGAGGATACTCTCTCTGTGTCTCTCTGTGTCTCTCTGGAGGATACTATCTATGTGTCTCTCTGGAGGTTACTCTCTCTGTGTCTCTCTGTGTCTCTCTGGAGGATACTATCTCTGTGTCTCTCTGTGTCTCTCTCGAGGATACTCTCTCTGTGTCTCTCTGTGTCTCTCTGTGTCTCTCTGTGTCTCTCTGGAGGATACTCTCTCTGTGTCTCTCTGGAGGATACTCTCTCTGTGTCTCTCTGTGTCTCTCAGTGTCTCTCTGTGTCTCTCTGGAGGATACTCTCTCTGTGTCTCTCTGTGTCTCTCTGGAGGATACTCTCTCTGTGTCTCTATGTGTCTCTCTGGAGGATACTTTCTCTGTGTCTCTCTGTGTCTCTCTGTGTCTCTCTGGAGGATACTATCTCTGTGTCTCTCTGGAGGATACTCTCTCTGTGTCTCTCTGTGTCTCTCTGGAGGATACTCTCTCTGTGTCTCTCTGTGTTTCTCTGTGTCTCTCTGGAGGATACTCTCTCTGTGTCTCTCTGGAGGATACTCTCTCGGTGTCTCTGTGTCTCTCTGTGTCTATCTAGAGGGTACTATCTCTGTGTCTCTCTGGAGGATACTCTCTGTGTGTCTCTCTGTGTCTCTCTGGAGGATACTCTCTGTGTGTCTCTCTGTGTCTCTCTGGAGGATACTCTCTGTGTGTCTCTCTGTGTCTCTCTGGAGGATACTCTCTCTGTGTCTCTCTGTGTCTCTCTGGAGGATACTCTATGTGTGTCTCTCTGGAGGATACTATCTCTGTGTCTCTCTGTGTCTCTCTGTGTCTCTCTGTGTCTCTCTGGAGGATACTATCTCTGTGTCTCTCTGGAGGATACTCTCTCTGTGTCTCTCTGTGTCTCTCTGGAGGATACTCTCTCTGTGTCTCTCTGTGTCTCTCTGGAGGATACTCTCTCTGTGTCTCTCTGTGTCTCTCTGGAGGATACTCTCTCTGTGTTTCTATGTGTCTCTCTGGAGGATACTCTCTCTGTGTCTCTCTGTGTCTCTCTGGAGGATACTCTCTCTGTGTCTCTCTGTGTCTCTCTGTGTATATCTGGAGGATACTATATCTGTGTCTATCTGTGTCTCTCTGGAGGATAATGTCTGTGTGTCTCTCTGTGTCTCTCTGGAGGATACTCTCTGTGTGTCTCTCTGTGTCTCTCTGGAGGATACTCTCTCTGTGTCTCTCTGTGTCTCTCTGGAGGATACTCTCTCTGTGTCTCTCTGTGTCTCTCTGTGTCTCTCTGGAGGATACTCTCTCTGTGTCTCTCTGGAGGATACTCTCTCTGTGTCTCTCTGTGTCTCTCTGGAGGATACTCTCTCTGTGTCTCTCTGGAGGATACTCTCTCTGTGTCTCTCTGTGTCTCTCTGGACGATACTATCTCTGTGTCTCTCTGGAGGATACTCTCTCTGTGTCTCTCTGTGTCTCTCTGGAGGATACTATCTCTGTGTCTCTCTGTGTCTCTCTGTGTCTCTCTGGAGGATACTCTCTCTGTGTCTCTCTGGAGGATACTCTCTCTGTGTATCTCTGTGTCTCTCAGTGTCTCTCTGTGTCTCTCTGGAGGATACTCTCTCTGTGTCTCTCTGTGTCTCTCTGGAGGATACTCACTCTGTGTCTCTCTTTGTCTCTCTGGAGGATACTTTCTCTGTGTCTCTCTGTGTCTCTCTGTGTCTCTCTGGAGGATACTATCTCTGTGTCTCTCTGTGTCTCTCTGGAGGATACTCTCTCTGTGTCTCTCTGTGTCTCTCTGGAGGATACTCTCTCTGTGTCTCTCTGTGTCTCTCTGTGTCTCTCTGGAGGATACTCTCTCTGTGTCTCTCTGTGTCTCTCTGTGTCTCTCTGGAGGATACTCTCTCTGTGTCTCTCTGGAGGATACTCTCTCTGTGTATCTCTGTGTCTCTCTGTGTCTCTCTGGAGGATACTATCTTTGTGTCTCTCTGTGTCTCTCTGGAGGATATTCTCTGTGTGTCTCTCTGTGTCTCTCTGGAGGATACTCTCTCTGTGTCTCTCTGGAGGATACTCTCTCTGTGTTTCTCTGTGTCTCTCTGGAGGGTACTCTCTGTGTGTCTCTCTGTGTCTCTCTGGAGGATACTCTCTCTGTGTCTCTCTGTGTCTCTCTGGAGGATACTCTCTCTGTGTCTCTCTGTGTCTCTCTGGAGGATACTCTCTCTGTGTCTCTCTGGAGGATACTCTCTCTGTGTCTCTCTGGAGGATACTCTCTCTGTGTCTCTCTGTGTCTCTCTGGAGGATACTCTCTCTGTGTCTCTCTGTGTCTCTCTGTATCTCTCTGGAGGATACTATCTCTGTGTCTCTCTGTGTCTCTCTGGAGGATACTCTATGTGTGTCTCTCTGTGTCTCTCTGGAGGATACTTTCTGTGTGTCTCTCTGCGTCTCTCTGGAGGATACTCTCTGTGTCTCTCTGGAGGATACTCTCTCTGTGTCTCTCTTTGTCTCTCTGGAGGATACTCTCTCTGTGTGTCTCTGGAGGATACTCTCTCTGTGTATCTCTGTGTCTCTCTGGAGGATACTCTCTCTGTGTCTCTCTGTGTCTCTCTGGAGGATACTCTCTCTGTGTCTATCTGTGTCTCTCTGGAGGATACTCTGTCTGTGTCTCTCTGGAGGATACTCTCTCTGTGTCTCTCTGGAGGATACTCTCTCTGTGTCTCTCTGTGTCTCTCTGTGTCTCTCTATGTCTCTCTGTGTCTCTCTGTGTCTCTCTGGAGGATACTCTCTCTGTGTCTCTCTGTGTCTCTCTGGAGGATACTCTCTCTGTGTCTCTCTGGAGGATACTCTCTCTGTGTCTCTCTGGAGGATACTCTCTCTGTGTCTCTCTGAAGTATACTCTCTCTGTGTCTCTCTGTGTCTCTCTGGAGGATACTCTCTCTGTGTCTCTCTGTGTCTCTCTGGAGGATACTCTCACTGTGTCTCTCTGTGTCTCTTTGGAGGATACTCTCTCTGTGTCTCTCTGGAGGATACTCTCTCTGTGTCTCTCTGGAGTATACTCTCTCTGTGTCTCTCTGTGTCTCTCTGGAGGATACTCTATCTGTGTCTCTCTGGAGGATACTCTCTCTGTGTCTCTCTGTGTCTCTCTGGAGGATACTCTCTCTGTGTATCTCTGTGTCTCTCTGTGTCTCTCTGGAGGATACTATCTTTGTGTCTCTCTGTGTCTCTCTGGAGGATACTCTCTGTGTGTCTCTCTGTGTCTCTCTGGAGGGTACTCTCTGTGTGTCTCTCTGTGTCTCTCTGGAGCAGTGATTCCCAACCTGGGGTCCGCGGACACAGGGGTCCGCCAGACCACAGATGATTTGAGGTCTTTTTTTTTTTTTTTTTTTTTTTTAGAGAAATATTTAATTAGCATATTTTTATCATCAGAAGCATGAATAGTCTCTCCACTACAATAAAAAATAAAGATAAATAAATAAACATCTAGACATGATTTTTGAACGTTAACAGTAGGCTACCGGGTAGCCGCTAAAACGCGAATCAGTTGACTGTATCACTTTCTGTAGCTAGCCTAGCACGCTAGTTAACTTTCTCGGCTCATCTGCAGTCAGCCGCCAGAGGCGAAAATGTGTGACAAACGAAAAGGAGATGACGGCAGCTCATCTGCAAAAAAAGTTAGGACCTACAGCAATCGCGAAAATTACATCACCATGGGCTTCACTGAGGGACCAGACAAACGACCTGAGTGTGTGATTTGTGGAGAAAAGTTGGCAAACTCGAGCCTGAAGCCCAGCAAGCTGAAGAGACATCAGGCGTCTAAGCACCCAGAAACCGTTGGGAAGGATCCAGACTTTTTTCGGAGGAAAGAACAGTCTCTCAAGGCGAACAAGCCTGTTGATGTTAGAGTAGCGTGGAGCAGGGGTGGCAGTGATTTACAGAAGGCTACCGAAGCCTCCTTTGAGTGTTCGCTTTTAATTGCAAAAGCAAAGAAACCGCACAATATTGGCGAGCAGCTCATCAAACCAGCCTGCATCAAAATGGTTTAGAAACTGTGCGGCCCACAGGTGGCGGATAAACTAAAATCAGTACCACTCTCGAACAATGTAGTGAAAGACCGAATTGATAAGATGTCAAGTGATTGCGAGCAGCAGCTGTCAGAAAAGCTTAGAAAGGGTCCATTTGCCATACAACTTGATGAAACTACAACTGTCGCAGACGAGGCTGTGCTCATCGTTTATGTGCAATATATCGAAAATGAGGATCTGAAGCAGGACATTCTCATGTCAGTCAACCTTACTACCACCACTCGAGGTGAGGATATTTTTACTGCAGTGGATTCTTACTTCATTCAACATAAATGCAAACCGTTCACCATTAGGGCCTGATTTGAGAGGATGAATACAGGATTTGAATATTGGCCAACATTTTGAAATACATATGGTGCAAGATTAGATTTGTTGATTGAAGGCACAAGTCAAAGAAGCATAGTGGGTCTAATTATGATGCATATGCCTGTGTATAAGCAGTTTGTTATTAAAATGACAAAAAAAAGGTATTAAACCCAGCTAGGACAGATTCTCTCTGCTACTGATTGGAATTTCCTGTCTCATATTTAGTTTAATTTGTTGCATTGATTTGTTCCATAAATGCAAACCGTTCACCATTAGGGACTGATTTGAGAGGATGAATACAGGATTTGAATATTGGCCAAACATTTTGAAATGCATATGGTGCAAGATGAGATTTGTTGATTGAAGGATTGAAGGTATCTTATTAGGAGGGGGTCCGCGAATTTCATCAGAGATGTTTGGGGGTCCCTGGGGGGAAAAAGGTTGGGAACCACTGCTCTGGAGGATACTCTCTCTGTGTCTCTCTGTGTCTCTCTGGAGGATACTGTCTCTGTGTCTCTCTGGAGGATACTCTCTCTGTGTCTCTCTGGAGGATACTCTCTCTGTGTTTCTCTGTGTCTCTCTGGAGGATACTCTCTCTGTGTCTCTCTGTGTCTCTCTGGAGGATACTCTCTCTGTGTCTCTCTGTGTCTCTCTGTGACTCTCTGGAGGATACTATCTCTGTGTCTCTCTGTGTCTCTCTGGAGGATACTCTCTCTGTGTCTCTCTGTGTCTCTCTGGAGGATACTCTCTCTGTGTCTCTCTTTGTCTCTCTGGAGGATACTCTCTCTGTGTGTCTCTGGAGGATACTCTCTCTGTGTCTCTCTGGAGGATACTATCTCTGTGTCTCTATGTGTCTCTCTGGAGGATACTCTCTCTGTGTCTCTCTGTGTCTCTCTGGAGGATACTCTCTCTGTGTGTCTCTGTGTCTCTCTGGAGGATACTCTCTCTGTGTCTCTCTGTGTCTCTCTGGAGGATACTCTCTCTGTGTCTCTCTGTAGGATACTCTCTCTGTGTATCTCTGTGTCTCTCTGGAGGATACTATCTCTGTGTCTCTCTGGAGGATACTCTATGTGTGTCTCTCTGGAGGATACTCTCTGTGTGTCTCTCTGTGTCTCTCTGGAGGATACTCTCTCTGTGTCTCTCTGTGTCTCTCTGGAGGATACTCTCTCTGTGTCTCTCTGTGTCTCTCTGGAGGATACTCTCTCTGTGTCTCTCTGTGTCTCTCTGTGTCTCTCTGGAGGATACTCTCTCTGTGTCTCTCTGTGTCTCTCTGTGTCTCTCTGGAGGATACTCTCTCTGTGTCTCTCTGTGTCTCTCTGGAGGATACTCTCTGTGTGTCTCTCTGTGTCTCTCTGGAGGATACTCTCTCTGTGTTTCTCTGTGTCTCTCTGGAGGATACTCTCTCTGTGTCTCTCTGTGTCTCTCTGGAGGATACTCTCTCTGTGTCTCTCTGTGTCTCTCTGGAGGATACTATCTCTGTGTCTCTCTGTGTCTCTCTGGAGGATACTCTATGTGTGTCTCTCTGTGTCTCTCTGGAGGATACTCTCTGTGTGTCTCTCTGTGTCTCTCTGGAGGATACTCTCTCTGTGTCTCTCTGTGTCTCTCTGGAGGATACTCTCTCTTTGTCTCTCTGGAGGATACTCTCTCGGTGTCTATCTGTGTCTCTCTGGAGGATACTCTCTCTGTGTCTCTCTGTGTCTCTCTGGAGGATACTCTCTCTGTGTCTCTCTGTGTCTCTCTGTGTCTCTCTGGAGGATACTCTCTCTGTGTCTCTCTGTGTCTCTCTGGAGGATAATCTCTCTGTGTCTCTCTGGAGGATACTCTCTCTGTGTATCTCTGTGTCTCTCTGTGTCTCTCTGGAGGATACTATCTCTGTGTCTCTCTGTGTCTCTCTGGAGGATACTCTATGTGTGTCTCTCTGGAGGATACTCTCTCTTTGTCTCTCTGTGTCTCTCTGGAGGATACTCTCTCTGTGTCTCTCTGTGTCTCTCTGGAGGATACTCTCTCTGTGTCTCTCTGGAGGATACTCTCTCTGTCTCTCTCTGTGTCTCTCTGGAGGATACTCTCTCTGTGTTTCTCTGTGTCTCTCTGGAGGATACTCTCTCTGTGTCTCTCTGTGTCTCTCTGGAGGATACTCTCTCTGTGTCTCTCTGTGTCTATCTGGAGGATACTATCTCTGTGTCTCTCTGTGTCTCTCTGGAGGATACTCTATGTGTGTCTCTCTGTGTCTCTCTGGAGGATACTCTCTGTGTGTCTCTCTGTGTCTCTCTGGAGGATACTTTCTGTGTGTCTCTCTGTGTCTCTCTGGAGGATACTCTCTCTGTGTCTCTCTGTGTCTCTCTGTGTCTCTCTGGAGGATACTCTCTCTGTGTCTCTCTGTGTCTCTCTGGAGGATACTCTCTCTTTGTCTCTCTGGAGGATACTCTCTCTGTGTCTCTCTGTGTCTCTCTGGAGGATACTCTCTCTGTGTCTCTCTGTGTCTCTCTGGAGGATACTCTCTCTGTGTCTCTCTGTGTCTCTCTGTGTCTCTCTGGAGGATACTCTCTATGTGTCTCTCTGTGTCTCTCTGGAGGATAATCTCTCTGTGTCTCTCTGGAGGATACTCTCTCTGTGTATCTCTGTGTCTCTCTGTGTCTCTCTGGAGGATACTATCTCTGTGTCTCTCTGTGTCTCTCTGGAGGATACTCTATGTGTGTCTCTCTGGAGGATACTCTCTCTGTGTCTCTCTGTGTCTCTCTGGAGGATACTCTCTCTGTGTCTCTCTGTGTCTCTCTGGAGGATACTCTCTCTGTGTTTCTCTGTGTCTCTCTGGAGGATACTCTCTCTGTGTCTCTCTGTGTCTCTCTGGAGGATACTCTCTCTGTGTCTCTCTGTGTCTATCTGGAGGATACTATCTCTGTGTCTCTCTGTGTCTCTCTGGAGGATACTCTCTGTGTGTCTCTCTGTGTCTCTCTGGAGGATACTCTCTGTGTGTCTCTCTGTGTCTCTCTGGAGGATACTCTCTGTGTGTCTCTTGGTGTCTCTCTGTGTCTCTCTGGAGGATACTCTCTCTGTGTCTCTCTGTGTCTCTCTGGAGGATACTCTCTCTGGGTCTCTCTGTGTCTCTCTGGAGGATACTCTCTCTGTCTCTCTGTGTCTCTCTGGAGGATACTCTCTCTGTGTCTATCTGTGTCTCTCTGTGTCTCTCTGGAGGATACTCTCTCTGTGTCTCTCTGTGTCTCTCTGGAGGATACTCTCTCTGTGTCTCTCTGCGTCTCTCTGGAGGATACTCTCTCTGTGTCTCTCTGTGTCTCTCTGGAGGATACTCTCTCTGTGTCTCTCTGGAGGATACTCTCTCTGTGTCTCTCTGTGTCTCTCTGGAGGATACTATCTCTGTATCTCTCTGGAGGATACTCTCTCTGTGTCTCTCTGTGTCTCTCTGGAGGATACTATCTCTGTGTCTCTCTGTGTCTCTCTCGAGGATACTCTCTTTGTGTCTCTCTGTGTCTCTCTGTGTCTCTCTGTGTCTCTCTGGAGGATACTCTCTCTGTGTCTCTCTGGAGGATACTCTCTCTGTGTCTCTCTGTGTCTCTCAGTGTCTCTCTGTGTCTCTCTGGAGGATACTCTCTCTGTGTCTCTCTGTGTCTCTCTGGAGGATACTCTCTCTGTGTCTCTCTGGAGGATACTTTCTCCGTGTCTCTCTGTGTCTCTCTGTGTCTATCTGGAGGATACTATCTCTGTGTCTCTCTGGAGGATACTCTCTCTGTGTCTCTCTGTGTCTCTCTGGAGGATACTCTCTCTGTGTCTCTCTGTGTCTCTCTGGAGGATACTCTCTCTGTGTCTCTCTGGAGGATACTATCTCTGTGTCTCTCTGTGTCTCTCTGTGTCTCTCTGGAGGATACTCTCTCTGTGTCTCTCTGTGTCTCTCTGTGTCTCTCTGGAGGATACTCTCTCTGTGTCTCTCTGTGTCTCTCTGGAGGATACTCTCTGTGTGTCTCTCTGTGTCTCTCTGGAGGATACTCTCTGTGTGTCTCTCTGTGTCTCTCTGGAGGATACTCTCTCTGTGTCTCTCTGTGTCTCTCTGGAGGATACTCTCTCTGTGTCTCTCTGTGTCTCTCTGGAGGATACTCTCTCTGTGTCTCTCTGGAGGATACTCTCTCTGTGTTTCTCTGTGTCTCTCTGGAGGATACTCTCTCTGTGTCTCTCTGTGTCTCTCTGGAGGATACTCTCTATGTGTCTCTCTGGAGGATACTCTCTCTGTGTCTCTCTGTGTCTATCTGGAGGATACTATCTCTGTGTCTCTCTGTGTCTCTCTGGAGGATACTCTCTGTGTGTCTCTCTGTGTCTCTCTGGAGGATACTCTCTGTGTGTCTCTCTGTGTCTCTCTGGAGGATACTCTCTGTGTGTCTCTCTGTGTCTCTCTGGAGGATACTCTCTCTGTGTCTCTCTGTGTCTCTCTGGAGGATACTCTCTCTGTGTCTCTCTGTGTCTCTCTGAAGGATACTCTCTCTGTGTCTCTCTGTGGCTCTCTGGAGGATACTCTCTCTGTGTCTCTCTGTGTCTCTCTGTGTCTCTCTGGAGGATACTCTCTCTGTGTCTCTCTGGAGGATACTCACTCTGTGTCTCTCTGGAGGATACTCTCTCTGTGTCTCTCTGTGTCTCTCTGGAGGATACTATCTCTGTGTCTCTCTGTGTCTCTCTGGAGGATACTCTCTCTGTGTCTCTCTGTGTCTCTCTGGAGGATACTCACTCTGTGTCTCTCTGGAGGATACTCTCTCTGTGTCTCTCTGTGTCTCTCTGGAGGATACTATCTCTGTGTCTCTCTGTGTCTCTCTGGAGGATACTCTCTCTGTGTCTCTCTGAAGGGTACTCTCTCTGTGTCTCTCTGTGTCTCTCTGGAGGATACTATCTCTGTGTCTCTCTGTGTCTCTCTGTGTCTCTCTGGAGGATACTCTCTCTGTGTCTCTCTGTGTCTCTCTGGAGGATACTCTCTCTGTGTATCTCTGTGTCTCTCTGTGTCTCTCTGGAGGATACTATCTCTGTGTCTCTCTGGAGGATACTCTCTGTGTGTCTCTCTGTGTCTCTCTGGAGGATACTCTCTGTGTGTCTCTCTGTGTCTCTCTGGAGGATACTCTCTCTGTGTCTCTCTGTGTCTCCCTGGAGGATACTCTCTCTGTGTCTCTCTGTGTCTCTCTGGAGGATACTCTCTCTGTGTCTCTCTGGAGGATACTCTCTCTGTGTTTCTCTGTGTCTCTCTGGAGGATACTCTCTCTGTGTCTCTCTGGAGGATACTATCTCTGTGTCTCTCTGTGTCTTTCTGGAGGATACTCTCTGTGTTGCTCTGTGTCTCTCTGGAGGATACTCTCTCTGTGTCTCTCTGGAGGATACTATCTCTGTGTCTCTCTGTGTCTCTCTGGAGCAGGGGTGGGCAATTATTTTTCCCGGGGGGCCGAATGAGCAACTGAAAATATGTTGGAGGGCCGGGCCAAAATTCCAAGCTCAATTATGCATAATATACATTTGATTTCTATATAAAAAGCAGTAAATGGCATTGTTTTGACCCCTGGTAAGAGTGTATGTTATTATTTGGCAATTAAAAGGTGAGGTTAGCTGTCAAAAATATCATTTATTCAAATAGAATTTATTTCCAAAATGATAAACAAAATGTGAAACATTAATAACAAAGGGCATGTATGAAAAAGTGCTATACAAATAAAGTTATTATTTTGAGTTTCATATACTATTGAAACAAGGATTTTCTTAGCTTTCTAAAGACATCACATCATCTTATAGCCAAAATAAACAAGACATGTCACTGAACTGTGTAAAGAAAAGTGTCCCAGTAGCCTTTTTTACTTTACATGCCTATATTAAACATTTAATGTTTTCAGAACTGTGCAAAAAAAAGAAAAAAAAAAGATCAAGTGTCCCATTTCACTTGTTATATTGCCACATTTTAGTGTTCTTCAGCTCTCTTTTTTTTTTTATTCAGTGTGATAAATCCAGTCTCTGTTGAGCTTTAACAAGTCCATCAAAGTCAGGTTGCATGTCTGAGGTGGAGATGCGAAGCACAGCTGCCAGATGTTCATCAGTGAGAGAGGATCTGTACCTGGACTTGGTAAACGTCATGACTGAGAATGTCTGTTCACATATAGGTGGATCCAAACAGAACCAAAATCTTCTGAGCATGTCTTCTCATGTTTGGAACGTTCTCCTCCTTGAGAGCAGAGTAGAACTCTAGCAGTGATGCTGACTTAAAGTGCTCTTTCAGTAGTGAATCAGACTGCAGGTCAATGAGTTCAGCTGAACATCAGTGGGTGCACTATCAACACTGCAGGTAAAATGAGAGGAAAACAGCTGCATTTCATCCTCAACCTTTTTGAAATCTTGAAAACGCCTTGAAAATTCATCATGCAGTGCTCCCAACATGGATGAGTACCTGTGCCGGTGATCAGCTGATGGTTTGACTTCTTTCAGAGTAAGCGTATATTGTGCGTGTGAACGTTGACATGAAAAAAAAGAAAGTAAAAAAAAATATATAAAAAAAAAAAAAAAAAAAAAAAAAAAAACATTATCATGTAATCTTTCGCGGGCCGGTCAGAATCATCCCGCGGGCCGGATACGGATACAATGCCCAGGTCTGCTCTGGAGGATACTATCTCTGTGTCTCTCTGTGTCTCTCTGGAGGATACTCTCTCTGTGTCTCTCTGTGTCTCTCTGTGTCTCTCTGTGTCTCTCTGGAGGATACTCTCTCTGTGTCTCTCTGTGTCTCTCTGGAGGATACTATCTCTGTGTCTCTCTGTGTCTCTCTGGAGGATACTCTCTCTGTGTCTCTCTGTGTCTCTCTGGATGATACTATCTCTGTGTCTCTCTGTGTCTCTCTGGAGGATACTATCTCTGTGTCTCTCTGTGTCTCTCTGGAGGATACTCTCTCTGTGTCTCTCTGTGTCTCTCTGTGTCTCTCTGGAGGATACTCTCTCTGTGTCTCTCTGGAGGATACTCTCTCTGTGTCTCTCTGTGTCTCTCTGGAGGATACTCTCTCTGTGTCTCTCTGTGTCTCTCTGGAGCATACTCTCTCTGTGTCTCTTTGTGTCTCTCTGGAGGATACTCTCTCTGTGTCTCTCTGTGTATCTCTCTGTGTCTCTCTGGAGGATACTCTCTCTGTGTCTCTCTCTTCGTCTCTCTGGAGGATACTCTCTCTGTTTCTCTCTGTGTCTCTCTGGAGGATACTCTCTCTGTGTCTCTCTGTGTCTCTCTGGAGGATACTCTCTCTCTGTGAATATCTGTGTCTCTCTGGAGGATACTCTCTCTGTGAATCTCTGTGTCTCTCTGGAGGATACTCTCTCTGTGTCTCTCTGGAGGATACTCTCTCTGTGTCTCTCTCTGTGTCTCTCTGGAGGATACTCTCTCTGTGTCTCTCTGGAGGATACTCTCTCTGTGTCTCTCTCTGTGTCTCTCTGGAGGATACTCTCTCTCTGTCTCTCTGTGTCTCTCTGGAGGATACTCTCTCTGTGTCTCTCTGGAGGATACTCTCTCTGTCTCTCTGTGTCTCTCTGTGTCTCTCTGGAGGATGTCTCTTTGGAGGATACTCTCTGTGTGTCTCTCTGGAGGATACTCTCTGTCTCTCTCTTTCTCTCACACTGTCTATTTTCTCTCTCTTACTTTATCTTTCTAACACACACGCACACACGCACACACACACGTACACGCACACGCACACACACACACACACACACACACACACACACACACACACACACACACACACACACACACACACACACACACACACACACACACACACACACACACACTAGTGACACAGTCATGATGGCTGCAGAGTGACCACAGGGATATATTCAGCATGATGACATCATAACAATGGTTCAGGAGACCAGAAAGATATACTGTACTCAGCATGATGATATCATAACGAAAGGTTATCCTATAACCTAGTTATCGCTGCTGTCGGGACAAAACCTCATAACTCCATTTTTTGAATATTTTTTTTATTATATAAATCAACTCCGTAGATCATCCTCCATATGTGTGTGTGGGTTTTACAAAGTTTAAACAATGGGAAAGCATTAAACCGATCATCTGTCTAAATCTCTTAACTCTATTCACCCTCAAATCTGTGTTAGTTTTTTTCATCTGCTGAAAAGTTGGGTTTTTGGAGTTATGAGGTTTTGTCCCGACAGCAGCGTTATATGAATACTGGCTGAGCGTCTCACTCTAGCCATAATGAGATATCTCTTATCTCCAGCACCTACTGTGCTCATGAACAAACAATTGCACTCTCATGCACGTGACCAGGCTACGCCCCCGCGTCCTACTATATGACGCCGGACATGGTCACACTCCCCCTTCCTCAGAAAAAGTTTCCAACACTGAAAACCCAACCAAGGGACCACAGGGCGCTAAGAGCGAGACGCTCAGCCAGTATTCATATAACTAGGTTATAGGATAACCTTTTGTTATATTATCATACTGGCCAATCGCGTCTTGCTCTAGCCATAATGAGATATGGGGCAGAGCAGACGCGTGGCCCGACAAGTATACCCCCTGAGTGCCCGCAAGCCCTACTACCAGGGGGGAGGGGAGTCCCGTCCACCCGCCCGTCCTAACGAAAGGGGGGAGGCAGTCAACTCCACCAAAGTGTGAAAAAGAGGGAACCAGAGACCCCTAAAAACGCACAGTACAGGCGGGACCACGTGTGACACATCACCCCGTGGCACACACCCACACACCCCTGCTAACCCACCGACAGGCGGGACGCAGGGGAGGTCCCAGACCTCAGAACTGCCTGGGAGACAGAACCCCCAGTCATGTCCATGAGGTAAAACTTAACGAAGGGACCCGGGGAGGACCAGGAGGCCGCAGCACAGATGTCCTCCACCGAGGCCCCCCCTAACAAGGCGGCAGAGGCCGCCACTCCACGAGTGGAGTGCGCCCTGACACCCCCAGGGGGGTCCTGTCCAGCCAACGTGTAGCAAAGGGCAATGCCCTCGCACAACCAATGTGACAGGCGCTGCTTGGACAGTGCCTTACCAGCGCGAGGGCCACCGTAACAAACAAAAAGTTGATCGGCAGCCCTGAGATCAGGTAAACCCCCAAAGCACGGACAGGACACGACAGATGAAGGCTCGCCTCTAACCCACTAGCGTGAGGAGGCGGATGAAACGCCTGAATCACAATATCCCCGGAGCGAAAAGAGCTCTGGATATTCTTTGGCAAGAAGACTGGATTAGGCCTCAGAGTCGCACCGCTATTGGCACGAATAGACAGGCACTCAGGCCGCACCGAGAGAGCACACAGCTCACCCACGCGCTTAGCGGAGGTGACGGCCAGCAGGAACGCAGTCTTGAAGACAGCTACTCCAACGGCGCCTGCTCAAGAGGCTCAACGGGGCCTCAGACAACCGGCCGAGGACCAGTTGGAGGTCCCAACTCGGAGACAGAGAATGTTCCACCGGCTTGAGACGCCGAGCGCCAAGCAGGAACGTCCCACGAGAGGGTGGCTGAACAACGTTCCGCCACCACACTCGACCATACGCCACTCCCCAGCGTAAGCCGTGGTAGAGGACGGAGCGCACGCGTACCGGATAGTGTTAACCACAGAATTGTCAAGACGCATCCCCACCAGATTCACACTGTCAGCAGCCAAGCCTAGAAGCTGCCCCAGAACAGGAAGGCAGAACAGAGTTCCGCGTGCCTGAGAGAGGGCCCGCAGTGACCACGGAACTGGCCACAGTGGGGCCACACAGAGCTGAATCAGGGCCGGGGACCACACAGCTGAGCCCCGGCCCAGCACGACCAGGACCAAGTCCTGTACTCCTGACGTACCCGCCCCAACAGCTGAGCTATCAAGTGTAAGGGGGGGAAAGCGTACAGAATCCAGGACGGCCACAGAATCGGTCCCAGACCTGCCCGACTATGTCTGGACGTAATCCCCACTCGTCAGGGTGAGGACCGCCCGCAACATCACACCTGCACCCACATTCACCCTGCCGGGGATGTGGAGAGCCCTCAGGCAGAGCAGATGGAGAACGCCTATAGCCAGAGCCCGACCGCCGCCGGGTGCAGACGGGGGGAGCGCACTCCACCCTGTCTGACAATATACGACGCTGACGCCGTGTTGTCCGTCCTGACCAAAACATGCTTGCCCACCACAAGGTGGTCGAGACGTTTGAGGACCAGAAGGACTGCCTTCAATCCCAACACATTGAATGTAGCGCAGACCGGGCAGCATGGCAGCTGCACCCTACTGCGTTGGTCCGACATGCCCCCCCCATCCCATGAGGGAGGCGTCGTTGAAGACCGTGACGTGTGACAGCCTGCTGCCAAAGGGGACCCCGCAGGTGAGGGCACCAGACCCTCCCCAGAAGACGAGGTCCCCCAGTACTGACATGGGAACCTTCAGCCGCTTCCATATGTCTCACACCGGGTCCATTTCCATACTGGAAAAAACCACCTCTGCATCCTCCCCATGAAGAGGAGACCAAGAGGGACCCCAGCAGCAGGCGCATCACGGACAGCGCCATAACCGCCCTAGGACGGAACCTCCCGAGCGTGCCGAGAACCCAATCACTTGCCGCCGCTCCGAGAGGGATGCCCATATAGACCTTGAGCTTAGAAAAAGCCCAAGTACTCCACCCGTTGACTGGGAAGAGGAGAACTCTACTTCCAGTCTACAGCAAAACCCAGGCTGGTGAGACACCACCTGCCTGGTATGAGACCTGGCGATCTACCCTGACCGGCCAAGGAGAACCAGGCCCTCACCTGACAGTGTCTAACAGGTGGGAGACGGTCAAAATTCTGAACCTTCCATGTGACAGGGCCAGTATGGGTCTGACACCCCCCCACGATTTCTCGGGCACCAGAGAATACCGGGAGGAAACGCCACGCATCGCGTCCTCCTTTGGTACCACGACGATGGCTTGCTTCGCCCACAGAGATTGGATCTCGTCGGCCAGAACTGTCACTGCTGTTGACCCCGACAATAGGGTCTGTACCAAACCTGAAAACGGGTGGGGTTGTGTAAACACAAGTCCCCGCTTCAGCGTTCTCTCCATCCACCTCGACATATGGCACTGCTGTAGCCATATGTGATGACAATCCCAAGCGCACCCGCCGCCACTTGGCGCTGGTCCGCCAGGAACCGTAGATAGGCGGCCCGGTCCCACCCGCTGTGCGTTGCCAACCCTGGACCCGCCAACCGCGCAAGCAGGGTGTCTCGCGGAGTTGGGATATCGGACCCTGACACTACTAACGAGGCAATCACACCCAAGGGGGGACCCCGACAGAAAGGGCCGATTTGATACGGGGGAAGCTGACATCACACCAGGTGACAAAAAGTTCCCCCACTGAACACCTCCCCGGCATGGATTGCTGAGGAACTGTTCTACAGCTGGACATGCAAGGCGTGAGGTCCCCACACTGCGCGATAGGGTGGGTTCCTACACACCGTAGCCCTGCAGTGATATTACTACCACCCAAATCACGCGCGCATGCCAGACCACCGCCGGTCTTCCGGCCGTGGGAGGCACTAACGTGATACCTGGTCTGGCGAGGGCAGGGCAGGGGGAACTTGCGCTGCGACACCAAGGGCCTCGAGCTCCCCCGCTGACAACCTTTATTGTTGACAGACACAACACCAGGCTCACCAAACACAGACGCAGAACGTGTGGCGTGGGAGCCGCTTGACAGCACAACATTCTCACGGACAGACCCAGGCCTAGCCAGCAACTGGGTGTCAGCCCCTGTCCCCATGAGAAGCGCAACGTGGGGCCGCTTGCGCTTCATCGAAGGCACGCCGCCCACAGCCAAAGGAAACAAATCAGAGCCCTTATCCCGCTGGTGTTGGGGGGGGGAGTGACCGGAGAGCGAGCTAGACACAGCTAGACGGCGACGGTTTTTTAGGGCGTGCTCATCTAATGTAGCCGATCCCTCGGCCGCCAAGGCTGCCGGCCTTGTGATCACCTGTTGTTTTTGTGTCCAGGGTACCTCAGGCGGGGGAAACATGGCCGCTGGTTGAGGGCCTCGCCACAGCCGCTGGCGAGGCCGCGCCCTCACCTCTGGCTGCGCGGTGTGATGCGGTGTGGGGCCTAGGTCAAATACCGCCCGCGCTCCTGCGGAAAGACCAAAGTCCCTCTGCGGAGAGGGGAGCCCTGAGTAGGGAAAAAACGTCTCTCCTCCTCAAGGGGAGACTGATCCAACCAAGATGTCTGTAAACAAGCGTTGACAGCATCCTAGCCCTCCCTGCGGTTATAGCTTGCGGCTAGGTCAAAGCTAATAACCTCAAAACCTTGCGCGATGTTTCGACGTCGGCTGGCCCTAAGGCCCCGCCACCCGACACCATTTTTGACAGAAAAAACAGCAATTCGAACAATGTTACTAGTCGCTGCTAATTCTATACCGTGGCGGTATAGGCTTAACAGCCCACCAGCCACCTGCCGGGCCGACTCGCCTCATGGCGTTGGCCAGGCGGGACACCGTTCCACCATGTCAGAGGCAAAGGACTGATGCCACCTACTTCACAAGCACTGAGCACCAGTGGTGGCTGCAACAAAAAACGACTACCAGTGAAGCACTGCCTCACTAGTAGGAATGCAGCAACCTCCACTGTGGTGTGCACCCATGAAGGGGTAAATGAATAAATGAACGAAATCTCCACTAACACACTGCAGAATGGGCTAGCCCATACACACAAATGTTAAGGGGATGCAGACCAGAGAAACACCAGTCCTGCACACAATTCATAGATTCACAAAAAGCACACCAGCCCTAGGCCTCAGCCGATCCACCCATGAAATGGTAAACAAGCCCCCGTCAAAACTCCCAACAGTAGACACCGATTGACCGTCAGCATGAATGGTTAAGAGGAGGGAAAACTATTTAGAAAAGACAGCCCTCGGCAGGGAACAAGAACGGAGACCCAGCATTGTAGCATTAGCATTAGCCGCGCACACTAGGATAGCTGGGAAAACACCCAAAACAGAGTCATGACGACCATGTTTTCCCAAATATCCTGCCCCTCGCACCAATACACAACTCGGCTGTCTCACGGGACAACGAGCAGTATAAAAAATGCTAGCATTAATGCCTGGCAGTGCAGGCCCTACCTGTGCGCGACCTAGCCCGACAGCTAGCTGCCGCACAACGTCCCTCGGTCCGCTGTCACGAGACGAGGAAACCCAGGACAGGCCTGATGCGCTGTTAGGATGTGCAGAGAAGATTCCAGGGGCTGGTGAATCTCCGGCGAAAACCCAACATTGTGTAATTTCTCTCTGCATTTCATAACAACTAGTTCATGGAGTGCACTGCAGCGTCCATGTTGGAAACAAAAAAAGAGGAAGGGGGAGTGTGACCATGTCCGGCGTCATATAGTAGGACGCGGGGGCGTGGCCTGGTCACGTGCATGAGAGTGCAATTGTTTGTTCATGAGCACAGTAGGTGCTGGAGATAAGAGATATCTCATTATGGCTAGAGCGAGACGCGATTGGCCAGTATGATAATATAACGATGGTTCAGGAGACCAGAAAGATATACTGTACTCAGCATGATGACATCATAACGATGGTTCAGAAGACCAGAAAGATATGCTGTACTCAGCATGATGACATCATAACGATGGTTCAGGAGACCAGAAAGATGTACTCAGCATGATGACATCATAACGATGGTTCAGGAGACCAGAAAGATATACTCAGCATGATGACATCATAAGGATGTTTCAGGAGACCAGGGCCCTCATTTATCAATGGTGCGTACGCACAGATATGTGCGTAACCCGTGCGTACGATAATTTCTAAGCAAAGTGTGTGAGTTATCAATTTGAACGTGTGCTTGACTTTGTGCGTATATTTATGCACAGCTCTGACCGTGCGTACCTGGCGCCCGGTGGTAGAATATTATTATTGCAACGCGGAAATAAGCTTCCGTCATCTGTACAGGATCCAGAGATTGAAATCGAGAACTATTCAATAGTCAGGAGGGATAGAAACCAGTATGGAGGTGGCGTCTGTGTGTATATTCACAAAGATACCAAATTCATCAACCGTATACTGACCTTAACCATGACGAGATTGAAACTGTTTGGATTGAAATCTTATTTGAAAGGGCGAAATCAGTACTAGTAGGCACAATCTATAGACCGCCAGAACACAGTGGCTCCTATGACACAGTTGATGGGTGTTTAGCCGGGGTGGAGGGCGTAGAAGAAATTCGTATTGGGGACTGGAACACGGATATGCTACGTAAGGCAGCACCCGTCTTCAAGGCCTTCAGTAGGTTATGTGATCTACACAGCCTCAGCCAGCTAATCACCCAACCCACAAGGGTATGTGAATCAACTCAGACTACCATTGACCTCATCCTGACCTCTGACAAGTCCAAGATCTCCAATAAAGGGGTTATAGGAGGTCTGCTTTTAGTCAGACAGCCTTTTCTGTGAGAGCAGCCCACACCTGGAACAGTCTGCCAACACGGCTCAGGAATATCAAAGTTACATTTAATTTAAAACTAACTTAAAATCATGGTTGAGAGATGGTCAAGTGTGCGACCATTTTAACTGAGGGGTTGTATTGTAATGTATTTTAATGTATTTATTTGTATGTATTTTAGTGTATTGTAACCAATACTGATTCCTACTGTGTTTTGATTATTGTACTATGTTTTAATTATTGTTGTGCTCATGTCACCTGCCCCAGAGACTACAGTTGAAAATTAGCCAACTTGGCTAAACTGGCATATTTACAGTCAGATGTTCCTTAATATGCACTGTCTCTGTATTTTAAACCAATAAATACAAATACAAATAGCATGCGGGTTAAGTGATCATTATATGATATTCTGTACCTGCAAAAAGTTAAAGCAAAAGGCTGGCTGTCACAAAATAGAGACCTCAAAACCTACTCTAGCGAGGCCTTTAACCTTGAAC
This sequence comes from Notolepis coatsorum, assembly GCF_963971535.1. NCBI lineage: Eukaryota > Metazoa > Chordata > Actinopteri > Aulopiformes > Paralepididae > Notolepis > Notolepis coatsorum. Next base: position 166,374,823 of record NC_140167.1, read on the forward strand.
TGGAGAGCCTGGACTGGTCAGATGAGCTCAATGGTACACTGGTTGAAGAAACATGGCTTGGCTTCAAAACCAAATTTTCAACAATATTAAACAACATGGGCCCCCTAAGAACCACCAGGGTAAAAAATCGCGCTGAGCCGTGGATGCACACTGAAATACTGACCGCTATGAAAGCCAGAGAAAAAAAATGCTCTGAGTTTCGTAAAAGTCAGTCAAAGCTTACCAAAAGCACGAGCAGTGAACTCCAAGCCCACGTGACTGAACTCAAACTAGAAAGAAACAGACTAAGAAATGACGTAAACTCCATGATCAAAACTGCAAAAAGAAATTTCATCAATGACAAAACTGAGGAAAACAAAAACAAACCATGTGAACTTTGGAAATTACTCAATAATCAACAAAAACTTAAAACCAGATTCTCAAACATAAACATAAAGACGGACAACACGCTCATCACAGACAAGCTGGATGTAGCCAATTACTTAAACACTTTCTTCACAAACATAGCCACAACAACACTGGTAAACAAACTACCCTCCCACTCAGGGCATTATGGGGTAGAACACATAGTAGCATACTACAAGAACGTAGGGGTCCACAAAGACGACTTCAAACTGGAAATGGTAACAACAGATGAGGTACTCAAAAAACTGAGCGCCCTCCAACCGAACAAGGCCACTGGCCATGACAACATCCCCTCCAAATTCCTCAGAGACTCAGCAGCCGCCATCACCCCAGTCATCACACACATAATAAACCTCTCCATAAAACAGGGACACGTCCCCAAGGACTTCAAAATTGCGAGAGGAACACCCCTGCACAAAAAGGGCAGCAAATTAGACCCAGGCAACTACCGCCCTGTTTCTATCCTTACCTCCATCTAGGGATGCTTGATATTGGCTTTTTTACCGATACCGATATACCGATATTGTCCAACTCTTAATTTCCGATACCGATATCAACCGATACCGATATATGCAGGGTTCCCCCCCCCCAAAAAACTGAATAATTTCAGGTAATTAACATTACATATCTCTTGTCGTGTAATTAACACAACATTATGCATACTTTGACAATAAATCAAATAATAATTTGTTCCTACTTGCTTGCCTGGGTAAATAAAGGTTAAATAAATTTTAAAAAAAAGGAAAGAAAAATATTTTTTATTAAACTGATACCGATATTTTTCTATATCACATTTTTATGCGAGAATCGGCCGATAATATCGGTAGGCCGATAATATCGGACATATAGTATACGAACAGGTCGAAAAGTACCTTGCAGAAAAAATCTAATCTACAAATTCCAATCTGGCTTCAGAACATCCCACTCCACTGACACATGCCTTCTCTATTTGAACGACCACGTCAAACAAGAGGTGAACGCGGGCAAATACTGCGGCATGGTCATGCTGGACCTACAAAAGGCCTTCGACACTGTCAATCACAACATTCTGATTGACAAGCTAAGAGCAATTGGTTTTGATAGTCTATCAGTGAGCTGGATACAATCCTACCTGGAGGGGAGAGAACAGACAGTACCCTACCCCCCCCCCCCCTCCCAGTGAGCTGTGGTGTTCCACAAGGAAGCATACTAGGACCGCTACTGTTCCTAATTTATGCAAATTACATGGCCTCAGCTTGTGACTGCAACTTGTTCCTGTTTGCGGACGACTCAGCCCTGCTGGTCTCTGACAAGAACAAGTTACAGGTTGAAAAAACCCTCAGCTCGGAACTAGGCAAAATCTGCATATGGCTCGCCGATAACAAACTATCATTCATTACACATGGGCAAAACAGAGTCCATTCTCTTCGATTCAAATAACAAACTCAGCAAGACCGATGGCTTTTCAGTTACAGTGGGTGACAATATTGTCACAAGGAAAGATGAAATTACCTACCAATTGCCTACCTGGGTTCCATCCTAGAGGCTAATCTTTCCTGTGACAAAATGGCATCCAATGTAATAAAAAAAGTCAACCAACGAACTCGATTCTTGTACCGGATCTCCTCTCTGGTAAACAAGAATACCCTGAAGACTCTGGCAGGACCACTCATTCAAGGGTACTACGACTATGCTTTCACCTCATGGTACCAAAGCACCTCAAAGGCACTAAAAACTAAATTACAAACATCTCAAAACAAACTGGTCAGACTACTGCTTGACCTGACTCCTAGAACCCACCTCACCCCTGCCCACTTTGACAACCTAGGATGGCTTAGAGTAGACAGAGTACAGCAACTTGCAATGGGCCTGGTCTACAAGATACACTACACGACCAAGGTACCCATTTACATGTCAAAATACTTCCCAAAGGTCAGTGAATACCACGATCACAACACCAGAGGGAGCTCCACAAATCATGTTAAACCCAGATTCGGCTCAAACAAGGGACTAAACACGTTTCGCAATTATGCCACATCAATGTGGAACGCCCTACCCAAAGCTGTAAACGAATGTGAATCACTACCCACTTTCAAAAACACTCTCAAAGGCGGCTAGGTGGTGTAGTGGGCAAGGCGCTCGCCACCAATGGAGGAGATGCTGGGTTCGAGCCCAGCTCTCCGCATTGCTATCAGCTTGGCTGGTCGTTCATACTAACACAATTGGCAGTGTTAGGGGTGGGAAAGCTGATGGGTGGGGATCGGACGTTGTGGACAGCGACTCCTACAGGTCGGTTGGTGCGCCTGCGCAGCACAATCAGGAAGCGACGGGGGCGGCGTGTCCCTCCCACGCAGACCCCCGCCGCTGAGAGATCGCGCTGTGCAGGTGAAAAGATGCGACGGCTGCTTCCTCGAGTACTGGAGGGGACACGTGATGTAAGGCTTCGTCCACATTGCAGCCGGCTTGTGGGAGGCATGGCCTAACAGCGTTCGAGACAGGGGAGGGTAGAATTGGGCGATACAAAATTGGGATGGGAGAAAAATAGAAAATGAGAGGAAAAAGTAGATAAAAAAAAAAACACTCTCAAAGAACACCTACGGGAGACTGCAATTTCGAAACTGGCCCCTGCAAATGTCCTAACCCAACCCCCTCCAATGTACAGTAAATGACCAAGTATGGCTTTGTCAATATTCCAATGTACAGTGTACAGTAATAATAATAATAATAATAATAATAATAATAATAGCTTCATTTTATATAGCGCATTTCAAGAGACCCAGGGTCGCTTTACATAGATAGGGGGGGGGGAAATAACAAAGTAACAAACATAGTGGACAGACACAACATATAAATATGATGGAATTCAAGTTTTGTATTGATCACATATAGGCAGGCTACACCAGTGGAGGCTGCTGACCAAATTTTTAGGTGAAGCACAAATTATTATATTATATTATATATTAAATAATATTTTTAAAACATCCCCCACTGTGTGTCAGTGGTCAGTGGACACAGATGAAAACATATTAACATTAGGTGACAGCGGACCTGACCAGATGAAAACATATTAGGTGACAGCGCACCTGACCAGATGAAATCATATTAGGTGACAGCGCACCTGATCAGATCAAAACATTTTAGGTGACAGCGCACCTGACCAGATCAAAACATATTAGGTGAAGGTGACAAGGAAGCCACAGACTCATACCCCCCCGACACTCAACTAACCGCCTCGGACAGTCCTTCATACCAGTGGCCATCAGGCTCCACAACAGTGGGCAGCGACTGCTGCCAGACATCGACCTAGAACTAATAGGAACCCAAGTAGGACAATAACACTACCTTATGCATACTGCACCTTATGTGGATACTGTTATACTGTGAATAATGAATAATGTATATTTCAGTTAGTTAGATAGTCAATTATATTGACCTATTTGTTTACACTGCTTGTGTTGTTTTCACTACCTGTACCCCCCCTTCCCCCATGCTGCTATGATGCCTGAATTTCCCCAAGGGGATCAATAAAGGAATATCTTATCTTATCTTAAAAGGAAAGATGAAATTACCTACCTGGGTTCCATCCTATAGAGGCAAATCTTTCCTGTGACAAAATGGGATCCAATGTAATAAAACTAAGTCAACCAACGAACTAGATTCCTGTACCGGATCTCCTCTCTGGTAAACAAGAATACCTTGAAGACTCTAACAGGAGCACTCATTCAAGGGTACTACGACTATGCTTGCACCTCATGGTACCAAAGCACCTCAAAGGCACTAAAAACAAGATTACAAACATCACAAAACAAACTGGTCAGACTACTGCTTGACCTTACTCCTAAAACCCACCTCACCCCTGTCCACTTTGACAACATAGGATGGCTTAGAGTAGACGACAGAGTACAGCAACTTGCAATGGGCCTGGTCTACAAGATACACTACACCACTAAGATACCCATGTGCATGTCGAAATACTTCCCAAAGGTCAGTGAATACCACGACCACAACACCAGAGGGAGTTCCACAAATCATGTTCAACCCAGATAAAATAATAATAATAAAAAAAAAAAAAAAAAAAAAAAAAAACGTTTTTTTTTAATAAAAGAAAATAGTCATAACTTAGAAATTAGATTGCATAGGTCTATGAATCGATATCGCGATTCTGTTTCGATTAATTGCCCAGCCCTACAGTGTGTACAGTAAGTTAGCTTGGTGATTATCATTGTGATGTAGGCTAAGCTGCCTAGCTACTGTTAGCATACAAGCACTGTAACCTACTTACTTTTTCATCCACAACGTTTTTTCTGATCCAGATGCATAAATCCACTTCTTCATGTTGCTCAGTTGCTGGTTTATACTTCGGTCCTAATGTTGGCGCAAAGTTTAATTTAGCCTGACTTGTTATAGCTGTACAGCTTACTAACTACTAAACAACAACTTTCTCATAGTCTCAACTTTCACATAGTCAAAATGGGTCCAGCTGCATGTGAGGAGGATAGGTTTAGCTCGGGCCAATCTCAAGTTTCTCAAGTTTCGTTATTAGTTGTCATACAGAAGTACAGAATACTTTTATACAAAATGCTTCTTTATGTTACATTTTGTATAAAAGTATTCTGTACTTCTGTATGACAACTAATAAAGAAACTTGAGAAACTTGAGATTGGCCCGAGCTAAACCTATCCTCCTCACATGCAGCTGGACCCATTTTGACTTTGCAATGCAGAAATCTCTGATTGGATTTGCAAGGCTGCCAATCATATTCAACCTCCGTGTATTGGATGTCAAGGGCTGTCAATCAATCAATCCTCCATTCAATGGCAAGAGTTTAACTGCACAGACCGTTCTTAGATGAAGTTAATAGCCTATTTTGATTCGCTGTTATTTATTATTTATTTAACAATGGGTCACACCTGTGAAGTTTTCTTCACGAATAATTACTGCAGGCAATACTGCAGTGCAGGCCTGCTCAGAGCTGTCAATTTTGGCCATTTTTGAAGAAAAAAAAATTCACTGGAATTTTTTTACAGAGGAAAACATTTATAATAAAAAAAAAAAATAATAATTAAAAAAAAAATATATATATATATTTTTTTAATTTTTTTTATATATATAGGTATATGTAAATTAATAATAATTATGAATTATGAGTGAATTTGTGTTTCACGTGTTGTCATAGAGAAACCTCCACTGGGCTACACATGGCGTAGGCTACATCATACATGGCAGTGAGATTCATTGTTCTTGTATATGCTCTCGTATTATTGTTTATATAGGCTACCTAATACCGACATCAAAATAGATTGTATGCCTCTACAAATCATATGCAGGTAGAAAATTGACGGAAAATCCATCGCGATTTGGAATAAAATTGAGGAGAACTTTAATCCCTGGGTATTAATCTAACGAAATGGGAAAAGGCAGTCATATTCCAGCACAGTCTTTATTAGTGTTTGCGCTGCCCAGGCAGCAATGGTTAATAGATATCATATCCGACATCGCCGTGTACATGTCTGTCAGCCTGTCGCGTATTACTCCCATAACATGCTTCGCTCGGCTTAGTCCACTTTTCCACATTTCATGGGGGTGTTCCATTACGTATATGGTTAATTACGGGCGGTTCTATATGCAAATACTTAAAATTGTGCACAAGCGCGGAGCGTAGAACAAATGGTATTTATCAACACGGAGTGTGCGTAGAACCTGTGTACGCACGTTTGATAAATCCCGATTTTTCTGTGCATACACACATTCTAAATCCTGCGCTTAAGAACGAAAATAGAACACTTTCTACACATTGTTGATAAATGAGGGCCCAGAAAGATATACTCAGCATGATGACATCATAACGATGGTTCAGGAGACCAGAAAGATATACTCAGCATGATGACATCATAACGATGGTTCAGGAGACCAGAAAGATGTACTCAGCATGATGACATCATAACGATGGTTCAGGAGACCAGAAAGATATACTCAGCATGATGACATCATAATGATGGTTCAGGAGACCATTTTATCGCACAACATTTTGCTCTCGTTTTACTTTCCAATACATTGTTGGAAAGTTGAACTTGCCGCCTTTCGATCGTCACCCCACTCAACCTATTGCATCCTTCGGGTCTCGAGTTAGAAGACGAAACATCCGGCAAGCGTCATTTGACAAGCCGTTCGGACGAGGAAGTCCTTTGTTTTGACTCAAGAGGCGAAATAAAGACAGTGGACGGCCATTTTGGCAAACCTCTATTACTCTATTCCATTAGCACTCAAAGTAATTTTTCTTTATTGTGTAAGAAACTTCGGAATGTTACCTTTCAAAAGAGAAAAGGTCCTTTGCGCTATATATATATATATATATATATATATATATATATATATATATATATATATATATAATTCCTAAAATTGCTGCACTTTGTTAAAAAATGCATTGATCTGACTGTTGGTCTGTGTAGTAGCTAATATACAAGATGTTGCTGCTTAAATGGTATGTATGTATATTGATTGATTCACTCATATACCAAAATCCATTTTAAATGAAAATTAGGGATGTCCGATATTATCGGCCTACCGATATTATCGGCCGATATTGGCATTAAAATGTAATATCGGAATTTATTTAATTTTTTTTAATTGTTTTACATTTATTTAACCTTTATTTACCCAGGCAAGCAAGTAAGAACAAATTCTTATTTTATTTATTGTGAAAGTATGCATAATGTTGTGTTAATTCCACAACAAAAGATATGTAATGTTACCTGAAATTATCCAGTTTTTTGGGGGGGGGAAACCCAGCATATATCGATATCGGTTGATATCGGTATCGTAAATTAAGAGTTGGACAATATCGGTATATCGGATATCGGTAAAAAAGTCAATATCGAACATCCCTATTGAAAATTTTAGCTTTTCGCATTAAATATTGATATGCGTTTAAAATGTATTTGAATTTAGATTAATTAACTATAAAGTCTCGAATGAATTCGATAAAAAAAAATTATAGATTCCCACCACTAGTTTTAATGTTTTTCTTTGTCTGTTTACTTGGATTCGTTTTGATGTAATGGTTTTGAGCGAGCGATCGCCAACGTTTTAGACGTTGGGGAAATAATCTCTTGCACAGCTTCCAGTAATGACCTCCAGGTTACAGAAACAGTAAATGACTCTATTGTCTAGATCTGTATTACACCTAGTCCTTGAGTCCCAGTCGAGGGCTTTCTACAGAAGTACCAGATAATCTTAATTTAGGCTGCATTGAGCTTCAAACTCTAAGACGTGTGAGTGTGTGTGTGTGTGTGTGTGTGTGCGTGCACACGCATTTATACGTGTGCACGCATGTGAGTATGTTTGTGTCTGAGTAGTATATGTGCACATGTGTGGTATGTGTGTGTTTGCATGTGCGTGTTTGTTTGTGTGAATGTGTGTGTATGTTTACATGTGCGGGTTTGTATTTGCGTGTGTGTGTTTGTGTGTGTATACATGTGTATGTGTGTGTAGTATGCATGCACAAGCATGTGTTTGTAAGTTAATTTATGCGTGCATGTTGAGTGTGTGCGTGTGTGTGTGTGTTTGCATGTGCTTGTTTGTATTTGTGTGTGTGTGTGTGTGTGTGTGTGTGTGTGTGTGTGTGTGTGTGTGTGTGTGTGCATACGTGTGTGTGTTGATGTGTATGAGTTTGTAAGTGAATGTATTTGTGCATGCATGTGTGTGTGTGTGTGTGCTCAATGTGTATGTGCTCAGTGTGTGTGTGTGTGTGTGTGTGTGTGTGTGTGTGTGTGTGTGTGTGTGTGTAACAGTGTGTAGTCTGTCTAACCACCAGCCTCTCTCTGTTGTTAAAGAGGAAGTTGATGATTGGATAAACTGTCTCGGCTGGATTATTGTACTGGAAAATGAAAGCATATGCACAATTTGCATTTTAATGAGCCAGTGAGCATTATAAAAACAAATCGTCCTGGCAACAGCACTCACCGAAGCTGTGGCTTATTATTATTATTATTATTATTATTATTATTATTATTATTATTATTATTATTATTATTATTATTATTATTATTATTATTATTATTATTATTATTATTATTTATTATTATTATTATGATAGTAACACTGTATATACTATATCCATATCTGTACATATCCCTTACCTACTCTTACTAGTTACGCTGCTGGCCAGTATGACCATAGTGTCTTTACCTGTATCACTGTACATATATTAATACTATATTTATATCTGTACATATTAATATTATATCTATATTATCTGTACATATCTCTTACCTACTCTTACTAGTTACGCTGCTGGCCAGTATGACTTACTACCATAGTGTCTTTATACCTGTATCACTGTACATATATTAATACTATATATATCTATGTTACGACCCCTGTGTGTCTAAGGGTAAAGGGCTGTAACATAACAGTTGGTTGACAGAAAAGATGGACCACGTTTGTAAACAACAATGATATTTATTGAGAGATGCAAAGGAAGCACATGTAGCTCAGGGGTGAGCCCAGGCCAAAACAACAAACAAACACCACTATACTCCAAATAAACCCAATCGAATCTAAGGTAAAAGAAATTACATTACCTAAACTACTCTTACCTAACCAAAACAGGAGAAAACAATATCCAAAGGAAATGGCAGCTCACCCCATCTGTGCTTCCTGAGAAAGAGAGAAAAACACATTAATGATACATACAACAAAATGGAAACATGACAAAACAATCTATAGGTAACAATGCTCTCTCTGCGGCCATACAATCACAAAGGCACTTTCACTATTACAAAGGCCTATAAACAAAAAGGGATATTATCAAAGTACAATGCCACAAAATAACACTAGGCCTAGCCTCATGCCAGAGAGAGAGAAAGACTGAAGGGAGAAGCCAGGTTTTAACAGGTGTGTGGTGATCCATGATTGGGTGGTGTTGATTGAGTGTTGGAGTCTGGAAAACCATCCACCAATCGGTGCTGTGCTGGGTAATGGAAGGGCAGGCCTGGCAGGGACCAATGGTGGAGGGAACAATGGCTGGAGGGAGGAAAGAAAAATGGAGAACACACACACATGGAGACACACACTGGGGAATATATACATTGGGATGTAACAATCTATATCTGTACATATCCCTTACCTACTCTTACTAGTTACGCCACTGGCCAGTATACATGGTGAATAGTGCATTCATATATCTCTTTTATCCAAAGTGCTTTACAGTTTGTTCCTCACATTTTACCCATTCACTCACACATTCAAACACAGACAGTGGAAGCGACCATGCAAGGTGCCAACCTGCTCATCAGGAGCAGTTAGGGGTTAAGTGTCTTGCACTTTGACATGCTGTCTGGGAGGAGTGGGAATCGAACCGGGAACCTCCGGATTACCAGCTCTACCTCCTGAGCCACTGTCGCCCCAGTATGACTTACTACCAGTGTCTTTATGCCTGTATCACTGTACGTATACATACTACAACTCTGTACATCTGATTAGCAATATTACTCAGTTGTACTAATTTATAGTATACCCAGTTTAACCACCATTGTATAGCAATGTATATTACTACAGCACGTTATTGTTACATTTGCACTCTGGCTGGAAGCCAAACCTATTTTTGTTGTACTGTCCTTGTGCTGTATGATGACAATAAATTGGAACCTAATCTAATCTAATAATATTTTTAACTCTCAGAGGTCGGAGCTGTTTTGTGATATATAAAAAAAATGATTTTGTGTAAAAAAAGAAAGAAAAGGAAAATAGACTTGAGATGCAACTTGAAGCTGATTGCACCGATTCGTAGGAAACTCAAGAAATTATGTATTTCAGTCTCAACCAGGGTGCGATCCAGGAGGGGAGCCCGGGGAGCTACAGCTCCCCTAGATCAGACATCAGCTCCCCTGCAAACTTGATTTGCGATTTTTTGGGGGGTCTCTAAATTACTGAAAATAAATGCTACTTTTGCCATGCATTTCTCATTTTTCTGTAATTTTCTGTATCATCATCGTGTATAATAATAAACGTATGCTATTTTGGATGTATGATTAATGATTTGCGCACTAATTCACACGTAATATGGCAACATGCATGCTATTCTTGCAATTACCATTCGGTGCGCGGCGGCGCTACAGCCTGCGCGGCACTGTCGGCACACATCAAACTTGACCCGTATGTAACCTGTGCTGTGGCTGTTACTTGTTGACACAGACAGTGATCGTTTTGACAGCCAGTAAAATGTCTAAACGAAAACAAGTAAGCCTAACCAATTTTGGTTTCACGAAGACAGTGAAGCTGACAGAGCAGCAGGAGGCGGGAATCGGATCATCTACAGGCGCAATTACACCTGCGGCTGGTGCTGCTCCGGTGGCCGTGGGGACTATTATTAATATTACAATGATCGGTGACGGTGCCGGCGCCGAAGAAGCTGGAGATGGGGGTAAGTCAGGAGTCTGAGAGATAATCATCTCTATCTAACTAAATAGATTTTTTTTTATCATGGAATGTGCTGTGGAAGCCCCGTCCAGACGGCCGGACGGTAAGTGAGTTGTCCTGAGCACTCCTGGCTGAGAGGCGCGCCCCCCCCCCCCCCCCCCCCCCCCCCCCCCCCCCCCCCCCGACGCGGGCTCACCCAAAGATCTTGCTATGGATCGCACACTGGTCTCAACGCACTAAACACCCTGTAGTTTCTAGTTGGCGTACGTCACGTTACCAGTCCCGTCTTGCACTTTCCAAACCCACTTTGATTGCGACACGTATGAGGAGGCCATGCGTGAAATGTATGCGCGGCCGATGCGAGAGGCCCGTTCCTCACAAAACGCTGTTCAATTACCAGGGAAGTAATGGCATCCTATATAATAAAGAATATCTCGCATACCGGTACATAAACTGACAGAAAAGCACGGGCGGCTCTGTCGCTTCACGCCATGGTAATTTAGCTAATGCATTTCGCCCCTCTCTCTGCTCTTTAAAACACTTGCACATTCAAATTGGGCGTCATAATCTCTATGACAGAGGACATTAATTACGGTCGTCGGCCCTGACGGTTGTTTCTTCACAACATCTCTGATAAAAATTTCACACGTTGTAATGACGTGCTTCAGAGCTAGATGCTGTGAAATTCTACTAAGCAGTCTGCGCCGTTGCAATTCTTATTCTGCGTGGGGATGGGGGGGATTCCTCTGCGCGGGAAAAAAAAAGAGAAAGAGAAGAGAGAAGTATAATCCATGACAGCCGAATCAGAGGCTGTTAATAAGTGCTTGAGGAAAAGCTTTACTTTGCTTTATTTACATGCAAAATGCTAATATATATCTTAGCATCACGTTGATTGGAATATTGTGCAAATGAGGCGACAACAAAGCGCCGACTTCTCTCGCTGATATGTGGGTTCAAATCTCATATTTGGGAAGTTTAATTAAGCAATAGATTAGGTTTTGAAGGGAGTGTGGCGTCTAATGAAGCCCCAGAGACCACAGATAAACACTGCAGTGCTATCAAAGCATTCATCTCTTTAATGGATGTGAGAATTAGGGATGTAAATGGTCCTGAGCCTTTATTTCCCAGGGCTCATGGGAATGTTTACCAGATAAAGATGACACTTATGTAACCTGCATTATACATACATTTCCTCTCTCTTTAAATTTTTTTTCCAGAAAGCGCACATGAATAGTCTATGCTGCTGCTCTAAACATCTTCAAGGACAAACACCAAAATATGTTTTTTTTTCTTTTATAAATACATGCTTTTTAAAAGTTGCTGCACTTCTGTCAATCATCTGCAAGGCTTCTCTGCTCATTAGATTACATTAGATTAGACTACCATTCTCACACCCACAACCTATCATTAGATTACATTAGATTAGACTACCATCCCTCTCACACCCACAACCTATCATTAGATTAGACTACCATCCCTCTCACACCCACAACCTATCATTAGATTACATTAGATTAGCCATCCCTCTCACACCCACAACCTATCATTAGATTACATTAGATTAGACTACCATCCCTCTCACACCCACAACCTATCATTAGATTACATTAGATTAGACTACCATCCCTCTCACACCCACAACCTATCATTAGATTACATTAGATTAGACTACCATCCTCTCACACCCACAACCTATCATTAGATTACATTAGATTAGACTACCATCCTCTCACACCCACAACATATCATTAGATTAGATAGATTAGATTAGATTACCATCCTCTCACACCCACAACCTATCATTAGAATACACTACCATCCTCTCACACCCACAACCTATCATTAGATTAGGTATAGATTATATATATATATATATATATATATATATATATATATATATATATATATATATATATATATATATATATATATATATATATATATATATATATATATATATATATATATATATATATATATATATATAGTACTAATATGTACAGTGATACAGGTATAAAGACACTATGGTAGTAAATTATACTGGTTAGCAGCATAACTAAGAGTTAGGGGATATGTACAGATATAGATATAGTATTAATATGTACAGTGATACAGGTATAAAGACACTATGGTAGTAAGTCATACTGGCCAGCAGCGTAACTAGTAAGAGTAGGTAAGGGTTATGTACAGATAGATAATAATAATAATAATAATAATAATAATAATAATAATAATAATAATAATAATAATAATAATAATAATAATAATAATAATAATAACTAGACAATTCCGCACGGGGGAAATTGTGAAAGTGTGGGTGACGCCTGTGCACCGCCGGCCAACGGGGGAGAGGGTCTCTCGCGAGTCTCTATGACAAACGGTTCAAAGGATACAAAAAGGGGGCACGGCCTAAGGATCGGGGGAGTGGTCAACATAGACCAATCAAAGAGGATATCCCTACTGAGTGCAATGACACAACCCGCAACACTATTACACTATTACACAATATTACACTATTACACACTATTACACACTATTACACACTATTACACACTATTACACTATTACACACTATTACACTATTACACACTATTACACACTATTACACACTATTACACACTATTACACTATTACACACTATTACACTATTACACACTATTACACACTATTACACTATTACACTATTACACACTATAACACTATTACACACTATTACACTATTACACACTATTACACTATTACACACTATTACACTATTACACACTATTACACTATTACACACTATTACACTATTACACACTATAACACTATTAAACACTATTACACTATTACACTATTACACACTATAACACTATTACACTATTACACACTATTACACTATTACACACTATTGCACTATTACACTATTACACTATTACACACTATTACACTATTACACACTATTACACTATTACACTATTACACACTATTACACTATTACACTATTACACACTATTACACTATTACACTATTACACACTATTACACTATTACACACTATTACACACTATTACACTATTACACTATTACACACTATTACACTATTACACTATTACACACTATTACACTATTACACTATTACACACTATTACACTATTACACACTATTACACACTATTACACACTATTACACACTATTACACACTATTACACTATTACACTATTACACACTATTACACACTATTACACTATTACACACTATTACACTATTACACTATTACACACTATTACACTATTACACTATTACACACTATTACACTATTACACACTATTACACTATTACACTATTACACACTATTACACTATTACACTATTACACTATTACACACTATTACACTATTACACACTATTACACTATTACACACTATTACACTATTACACTATTACACACTATTACACTATTACACTATTACACACTATTACACTATTACACTATTACACACTATTACACTATTAGACACTATTACACTATTACACACTATTACACTATTACACACTATTACACTATTACACTATTACACTATTACACTATTACACACTATTACACTATTACACACTATTACACTATTACACACTATTACACTATTACACACTATTACACTATTACACACTATTACACTATTACACACTATTACACTATTACACACTATTACACTATTACACACTATTACACTATTACACACTATTACACTATTACACACTATAACACTATTAAACACTAGTACACTATTACACTATTACACACTATAACACTATTACACTATTACACACTATTACACTATTACACACTATTGCACTATTACACTATTACACTATTACACACTATTACACTATTACACACTATTACACTATTACACTATTACACACTATTACACTATTACACTATTACACACTATACACTATTACACTATTACACACTATTACACTATTACACACTATTACACACTATTACACTATTACACTATTACACACTATTACACTATTACACTATTACACACTATTACACTATTACACTATTACACACTATTACACTATTACACACTATTACACACTATTACACACTATTACACACTATTACACTATTACACTATTACACACTATTACACACTATTACACTATTACACACTATTACACTATTACACTATTACACACTATTACACTATTACACTATTACACACTATTACACTATTACACACATTACACTATTACACTATTACACACTATTACACTATTACACTATTACACTATTACACACTATTACACTATTACACACTATTACACTATTACACACTATTACACTATTACACTATTACACACTATTACACTATTACACTATTACACACTATTACACTATTACACTATTACACACTATTACACTATTAGACACTATTACACTATTACACACTATTACACTATTACACACTATTACACTATTACACTATTACACTATTACACTATTACACACTATTACACTATTACACACTATTACACTATTACACACTATTACACTATTACACACTATTACACTATTACACACTATTACACTATTACACACTATTACACTATTACACCACTATTACACTATTACACACTATTACACTATTACACACTATTACACACTATTACACTATTACACACTATTACACTATTACACACTATTACACTATTACACACTATTACACTATTACACTATTACACTATTACACACTATTACACTATTACACACTATTACACTATTACACACTATTACACTATTACACTATTACACTATTACACACTATTACACTATTACACACTATTACACTATTACACACTATTACACTATACACACTATTACACTATTACACACTATTACACTATTACACTATTACACTATTACACACTATTACACTATTACACTATTACACACTATTACACTATTACACACTATTACACTATTACACACTATTACACTATTACACTATTACACACTATTACACTATTACACTATTACACACTATTACACTATTACACTATTACACACTATTACACTATTACACACTATTACACACTATACACTATTACACTATTACACACTATTACACTATTACACTATTACACACTATTACACTATTACACTATTACACACTATTACACTATTACACACTATTACACACTATTACACACTATTACACACTATTACACACTATTACACTATTACACTATTACACACTATTACACACTATTACACTATTACACACTATTACACTATTACACTATTACACACTATTACACTATTACACTATTACACACTATTACACTATTACACACTATTACACTATTACACTATTACACACTATTACACTATTACACTATTACACTATTACACACTATTACACTATACACACTATTACACTATTACACACTATTACACTATTACACTATTACACACTATTACACTATTACACTATTACACACTATTACACTATTACACTATTACACACTATTACACTATTAGACACTATTACACTATTACACACTATTACACTATTACACACTATTACACTATTACACTATTACACTATTACACTATTACACACTATTACACTATTACACACTATTACACTATTACACACTATTACACTATTACACACTATTACACTATTACACACTATTACACTATTACACACTATTACACTATTACACACTATTACACTATTACACACTATTACACTATTACACACTATTACACACTATTACACTATTACACACTATTACACTATTACACACTATTACACTATTACACACTATTACACTATTACACTATTACACTATTACACACTATTACACTATTACACACTATTACACTATTACACACTATTACACTATTACACTATTACACTATTACACACTATTACACTATTACACACTATTACACTATTACACACTATTACACTATTACACACTATTACACTATTACATATTCACTATTACACTATTACACTATTACACTATTACACACTATTACACTATTACACTATTACACACTATTACACTATTACACACTATTACACTATTACACACTATTACACTATTACACTATTACACACTATTACACACTATTACACTATTACACTATTACACACTATTACACTATTACACTATTACACACTATTACACTATTACACTATTACACACTATTACACTATTACACACTATTACACTATTACACACTATTACACTATTACACACTATTACACTATTACACTATTACACACTATTACACACTATTACACTATTACACTATTACACTATTACACACTATTACACTATTACACCATTACACACTATTACACTATTACACTATTACACACTATTACACTATTACACTATTACACTATTACACTATTACACTATTACACACTATTACACTATTACACACTATTACACTATTACACTATTACACACTATTACACTATTACACACTATTACACTATTACACACTATTACACTATTACACACTATTACACTATTACACACTATTACACTATTACACACTATTACACTATTACACACTATTACACTATTACACACTATTACACTATTACACACTATTACACACTATTACACTATTACACACTATTACACTATTACACACTATTACACTATTACACACTATTACACTATTACACTATTACACTATTACACACTATTACACTATTACACACTATTACACTATTACACACTATTACACTATTACACTATTACACTATTACACTATTACACTATTACACACTATTACACTATTACACACTATTACACTATTACACACTATTACACTATTACACACTATTACACTATTACACACTATTACACTATTACACTATTACACTATTACACACTATTACACTATTACACTATTACACACTATTACACTATTACACACTATTACACTATTACACACTATTACACTATTACACTATTACACACTATTACACTATTACACACTATTACACTATTACACTATTACACACTATTACACTATTACACTATTACACACTATTACACTATTACACTATTACACACTATTACACTATTACACACTATTACACTATTACACACTATTACACTATTACACACTATTACACTATTACACTATTACACACTATTACACACTATTACACTATTACACTATTACACTATTACACACTATTACACTATTACACCATTACACACTATTACACTATTACACTATTACACACTATTACACTATTACACTATTACACTATTACACACTATTACACTATTACACTATTACACACTATTACACTATTACACACTATTACACTATTAAACTATTACACTATTACACACTATTACACTATTACACACTATTACACTATTACACTATTACACACTATTACACTATTACACTATTACACACTATTACACTATTACACACTATTACACTATTACACACTATTACACTATTACACACTATTACACTATTACACTATTACACACTATTACACACTATTACACTATTACACACTATTACACTATTACACTATTACACACTATTACACACTATTACACTATTACACTATTACACACTATTACACTATTACATGATTACACACTATTACACTATTACACACTATTACACTATTACACTATTACACACTATTACACTATTACACACTATTACACACTATTACACACTATTACACACTTACACACTATTACACTATTACACACTATTTTTCCGGTTTTCGGACTTTTCCGAGTTTTTGAACTTTTTCGGATTTTTGATGTTTCCGAGTTTTCGGATTTTTCCGAGTTTTTGGGTTTTCGGACTTTTCAGAGTTTTTGAACTTTTTCGGATTTTTGATGTTTCCGAGTTTTCGGAATTTTCCGAGTTTTTGGATTTTTCCGAGTTTTCGGATTTTCGGACTTTTCCGAGTTTTTGAACTTTTTCGGATTTTTGATGTTTCCGAGTTTTCGGATTTTTCCGAGTTTTGGGATTTTTCGGAGTTTTGGAACTTTTTAGATTTTTCCGAGTTTTCTGATTTTTCCGAGTTTTCGGGTTTTGGGATTTTTCCGAGTTTTTGAACTTTTTCGGATTTTAGATTTTTCCGAGTTTTGGGATTTTTTCGAGTTTTCGGATTTTTCCGATCAACATCGACCAATGGCACAATCCGCAAGTCTCTACGACAAACGGTTCAAGAGATACACTGAGGGGGTGTGGCCTAAGGGGGCGTGGTCTAAGGATCGGGGGAGTGGTCAACATCGACCAATGAAAGGTGGTCAACATCGACCAATGGCACAATCCCCAAGTCTCTACGACAAACGGTTCAAGAGATACACTGAGGGGGTGTGGCCTAAGGGGGCGTGGTCTAAGGATCGGGGGAGTGGTCAACATCGACCAATGAAAGGTGGTCAACAGGGGGAGTGGTCAACATCGACCAATGAAAGGTGGTCAACATCGACCAATGGCACAATCCGCAAGTCTCTACGACAAACGGTTCAAGAGATACACTGAGGGGGTGTGGCCTAAGGGGGCGTGGTCTAAGGATCGGGGGAGTGGTCAACATCGACCAATGAAAGGGGGTCAACATGGACCAATGAAAAATGAAAGAGGATATCCCTACTGAGTACAATGACACAACCCACAAGACAGAGGGCGCTGTCAGCAATTCAGTAGTGCAACACAGTGATGGCCAATGATGGGTTAAGTGGATGATGTCATTGGCAGCTCAGCCACGAGCCACACAGCTGAACCAATCATGAGTGAGCCATGAGCCACACAGGTGAAGCAATCACTATGACTTGCATATTTTCTATCTAATGCATTTCTATGGAGGCAGATGCATGACTGCATTGTCACATTGATTAAAAGAAAACTATAAGAGATGAAGCGTTGTGACGCGCACATGAGCACTACAACGAGTAGGCGAAGGGTTGTGCGCGATATTGTGACATTCGTGCGATATTGTGGCACTCCTTCGGCGATCGGAACAGAAGGCTAAAAAATAGTGTGAAAAATGTGATTTCTAGAGTGCGATTGCATGGCGGTCAATGGGGAGGAGAACCTTCAAACAAATGGTCGTCAGTTGAGATAGAAATGTCCAATTCCATTTATTTTTCTTTTGTGAGCGGGTTGACAGCCGTGTCATCGTTTTGATGTGTTTGTTTTATTTCTACGTCCAAAATTGAGATCACACTCGCAATTCACCCAAGGTAGGGGAAAAAGATTATTTCAGCTGCTACACTCTAAAATGCAATGCATTCCCAATGGGACCGATATTTTACCGTTTAAAGTCGATTCGTAGCCAGACGGTGCGGTGAAACTTTACGAGTTCGGAGACCGGTGTTGCCATAGGCAAGCCGCTCGTTTTGATACCTTTCACGTGTATGGGGCGCGAACGCTTACGTGTTGCAAAGTGTTTGCAAAATCCACCCAAGGTAGGGGGAAAAAGATTATTTCAGCTGCTACACTCTAAAATGCAATGCATTCCCAATGGGACCGATATTTTACCGTTTAAAGTCGATTCGTAGCCAGACGGTGCGGTGAAACTTTACGAGTTCGGAGACCGGTGTTGCCATAGGCAAGCCGCTCGTTTTGATACCTTTCACGTGTATGGGGCGCGAACGCTTACGTGTTGCAAAGTGTTTGCAAAATCGGTGGAATAAATAAATAAATAATAAAAAGAGTATGGATATGTATAGTGTGGGTGGCAACCTGGCTTCGCCAGGTCACCCACACTAATAATAATAATAATAATAATAATACATCTATTTTATATAGCGCTTTTCCAGGTGCTCAAAGACGCTTCACATGGGCAGGAGAGACAAACTATGGCAAAACAAAAAAACAGAACAAAACAGAACAAAAATAATACATGACAAAATAAAATAAAACCGACAGAATTAGAGGTCAAAAGCAAGATTGAAAAGGTGAGTTTTGAGGGCTGATTTAAAAGATATAGTATATAAATGTAATTACATTTTTTTTCATCTGTGCATCTGTGTTATATATATATTTTTTTTTAATGTCTCCCTCTTCTCCTTCTCACTCCCTCTAACACACTGTCAGACTGTGCTCACTGCAGCTAGTATAGGAGAGAGGCAGTGGGTAGGTCTCTTTCTCCAGGCTTCCAGCATTATAGAGTCCAAATACGATCCTAGCCAATCAGATTCGAGCTGACTGCCACACCCTAAAAGTTTAAAACGGAGCTGGGAGGAAAACACTCAGCATATTTTCCCCCCTGGAGGCGGGGCACTCAGAAGTTCACGTTTCCACCTGACTACCTAACGTGACATCCCATTAGTAGTATAAAACTGTCTGGGTCACTCAGTCTAGTAGTCTACTACAAACATGTCTGAACATCATCCCCTCGCGGAATTGATTGAAAATGTTATTAACAGAGCGGGCACGTTCAAATCCTCTATTAGTGTATCTAACATTTAGCACTTTAATAGCAACTTATTTTCGCCGGCGGGACATTTACTGAGGACCAGCAGAGCACACCACTGTGGATATTATGATTTAACAAATCTATCTGGCAAGAGGAGGACCACATTATTGACCAGGTAAGCACTGAGCAGCCTGAATGACTAACTAACGTTATCAGGCAAGCTTGTATACCCTTTCATGACTGCAATGCAAGCCAGGGGCTGGAATACGCAAGTCACTTATTCCTCCGTAGTAGCCAGGTTAATGTGCACCATCAAGCACTGCTTAAAAGCTAGCAGTGGGTCCAAAATATATCGGATATAAATGTCAAAGGTACCCAGCGTTCCATTAGGGTTTCACACACAGATGCGGCGGGGTTTGAAATCTCGGCGTTGCTAATAAACATTTTAAATCATTTTTATAAACGAGTAAAACCGAGGCTGAAATGGCTGCTTCCGCATTTTACAGTAGGAGCGCTCTGATGGCTGGGCGCGCCGCGCAACAGACACGTGAATGAATGAATGAATGAATGAATGAAAACTTTATTTAACAGTTTGCAGAATGGGTACAATACAGTACGGCTCAATACACACAATTGTTAAGGGGATGCAGACCAGAGAAATACGTTTGTCTTGTCACGTTTGTCTAATAGACAGTCATATTCTCTCCCGGCCATATGTATATTTCTCTCCCACCCACCCACCCCCTCCTAATGTACAGTCCCCTCCCCATCATATGTATATACTCTGTCAGGATCTATGGGTAACAGTACTGTATATTTGATGTCATGATGTCTTGTATGTCATAAATGTCACTATGAATTGAAAATGGGGGACCCTGATGTAAACAAGACAAACGTCTTTCTCTGGTCTGCATCCCCTTATACAATTGTGTGTATTGAGCCGTACTGTATTGTACCCATTCTGCAATCTGTTAAGAAAGTTTGACTGGCCGCCGAGCCATACTGTAGTGTACATGGTGACTGCTTGACTTAAAAAAATAAAATAAAAAATATTAATAAAAATATTTAATAATTCTTTTTTAATAATTTTTTTGGCTTCCCCTGTTATTTTACCCACGCGACACCACTGCACATAGCTAGGAAACAATGCTAAACACTGAAAAAGGCCATTTATAAGATAGTTCCCCTTTAAATGTGATGAGTAGTATTTTAAAATGTATATAGATATAGTGTAGTATATAGTAGTAGTATTAGTAGTAAGTAAGTAAGTAGTATTAAATAATATGTACAGTGATACAGGTGTAAAGACACTGTTGTAGTAAGTCATTACCAATATATCACATCATCACTCTTCTGTTTTTTCTGGGGGAGAGAAACTCTGTGGTAATTTAAAGCTTTTGCTTTTTCCAGTGAGCCATTCTCCTGCAGCAGTCCTGGAGCTGAGCGGAGTCAGTGAACCTGCACGCTACGTGCCCAATATTCACCACTGCCAGGCTGGCTGTTGTTTATCCCTGTAATGTCCGTTTTATTAGGAATCTCAGCTACTCCCCCCCCCCCCCCCCCCCCCCCCCACTGTGCTCAGCGGCCCGGAGAGGCCAGAGCCAGTTGTGAGGTGGTCAGCGCCTGTCAATCAACCGCTCTCCGAGCTCCGTTAGCAGCCATCAGTCTTGCGGAGCCTCTGGTTGGCCGACCTGCACGTCCATCACCGTGGTGTTCTACAACCGCACTCCGTCCTGTTGTTGTTGTTTAGCTTTAGCTCTGAGGTCTCACCTGTCTGTGCGCCTTGCGATTTGATAGTTGCCGGGCAACTGGAACTGTCTGCGCACACAGACAAAACCAAGTCGCCTTGGATAAAAAGCATCAGCTAAATGGCTAAGTGTATTGTTTAAAATTATGTTTACTTCATAACATACATTTACATTTAGTTGAGACTAGGGATGCTCGATATTGGCTTTTTTACCGATACCGATATACCGATATTGTCCAACTCTTAATTTCCGATACCGATATCAACCGATATCAACCGATACCGATATATGCAGGGTTTCCCCCCCCAAAAACTGAATAATTTCAGGTAATTAACATTACATATCTCTTGTTGTGGAATTAACACAACATTATGCATACTTTTGACAATAAATAAAATCAGAATTTGTTTTTACTTGCTTGCCTGGGTAAATAAAGGTTATAGAAATGTAAAATAAAAAAAAAGATTTTTTATTTTTTTTTGAAAACCGATACCGATATTTTCCGATATCACATTTTTATGCCGGTAGGCCGATAATATCGGACATCCCTAGTTGAGAGGCTTTTATCCAAAGCGACTTACAAATTGTGGACAACAGGTCGGTAGGAGGGGTACAACTCTGGCGGCTGAAGGGTCAGTGCCGTGGTGTTGTTTGTCTAGCAGTGCTGAACTTGAGTGTTACACAGTACATAGTAGTATACATTTGAAGCATAGTAGGTAGTCGTATAGGTATAGTAGCATAGGTACATAGTAGTATAGACATATTTAGCATAGTAG
This sequence comes from Notolepis coatsorum, assembly GCF_963971535.1. Classification (NCBI taxonomy): domain Eukaryota; kingdom Metazoa; phylum Chordata; class Actinopteri; order Aulopiformes; family Paralepididae; genus Notolepis; species Notolepis coatsorum. Next base: position 166,398,587 of record NC_140167.1, read on the forward strand.
GTAGTAGAATAGGTATAGTAGCATAGTAGTATATACCTATTTAGCATAGTATGTAGTAGAATAGGTATAGTAGAATAGTACATAGTAGTATAGACATATTTAGCATAGTAGGTAGTATAGGTATAGTGGCATAGTAGATAGTAGTATAGACATAGTAAATATAAGTATAGTAAATACTAGTAGAAGACAGTTTTCTTTAAATTCAGATATAGATTGAAGAAGTGTGTTTTTAGTCGACAGTAGAAAATTGGACTGGTTTCAGCTGTCCTGACTGTGATGGTTTCAGCTGTCTGTCCTGACTGTGATGGTTTCAGCTGTCCTGACTGTGGTGGTTTCAGCTGTCTGTCCTGACTGTGATGGTTTCAGCTGTCCTGACTGTGGTGGTTTCAGCTGGCCTGACTGTGATGGTTTCAGCTGTCCTGACTGTGGTGGTTTCAGCTGTCTGTCCTGACTGTGATGGTTTCAGCTGTCCTTACTGTGGTGGTTTCAGCTGGCCTGACTGTGATGGTTTCAGCTGTCCTGACTGTGATGGTTTCAGCTGTCCTGACTCTGATGGTTTCATCTGTCCTGACTGTGATGGTTTCATCTGTCCTGACTGTGATGGTTTCAGCTGTCCTGACTATGGTGGTTTCAGCTGTCTGTCCTGACTGTGATGGTTTCAGCTGTCCTGACTGTGATGGTTTCAGCTGTCCTGACTGTGGTGGTTTCAGCTGACCTGACTGTGATGGTTTCAGCTGTCCTGACTGTGGTGGTTTCATCTGTCCTGACTGTGATGGTTTCAGCTGTCCTGACTCTGATGGTTTCAGCTGTCTGTACTGACTGTGGTGGTTTCAGCTGTCCTGATTGTGATGGTTTCAGCTGTCCTGACTGTGGTGGTTTCAGCTGTCCTGACTGTGATGGTTTCAGCTGTCCTGACTGTGATGGTTTCAGCTGTCCTGACTGTGGTGGTTTCAGCTGTCCTGACTGTGGTGGTTTCATCTGTCCTGACTGTGATAGTTTCATCTGTCCAGACTGTGATGGTTTCAGCTGTCCTGACTGTGATAGTTTCATCTGTCCTGACTGTGATGGTTTCAGCTGTCTGTCCTGACTGTGATGGTTTCATCTGTCCTGACTGTGGTGGTTTCAGCTGTCCTGACTGTGATGGTTTCATCTGTCCTGACTGTGATGGTTTCATCTGTCCTACACTGCTTATACAGCTTGTAGCCTAGACTGGGTCCTACACTGCTTACGCAGTCCATCTCTCCATGTCGGTGCAGCCACTACAATTTAGAGCCCAATCAACTGTTTCTATCTGCTCTTTGCTTGATGCAGAAATTCTAGTAACACCTCGTATATATAAGGCTGAATTATATATTATGATAAAAATGTAATCTTCGCGTCGAACAGGATGCGGAAAATGTTGTTTCCAACCCAAGCGGGAGTCGTATCGGGGGGGGGGGGGGGGGGGTGAGCAGTCAGAGGTGAGAGAGGAGGAAACACCACCCCCCCCCCCTTCTAGCTACTCACAAAACAAACACAAAACATTGATTATATCATCTTTACAGACACCCAGGGCTCCCTCTGGCTGCTGTTCACCTGATGGGGTAAACAGCATGTCGGACTGCAGACCTCCTCTCTCTCTCTCTCTCTCTCTCTCTCTCTCTCTCTCTCTCTCTCTCTCTCTCTCTCTCTCTCTCTCTCTCTCTCTCTCTCTCTCTCTCTCTCTCTCTGCATTTCATTTCTCTCTTTCCGCGGTGGCCCCCGTGCGTCTCCGCCCGTGACCCGTTCCTGCGGCCTAATTCCCCCGTCTCATTCCGGGCAGACGTTGCGGCGGTCAGCTTCATTACCGGCCAATATCTCAAATCACCTCTCGCGCGCTCCCCCCCGTTTGGAGGCCCGGCACTCGTCTTGGATCGCGGTCATTTGAATGTTCCTGCGCTGATTGCAGGGGCGCAGGCGGTAATACATTAAGGAACTGAGACGACGGAGAGGCGCGCCGCCCCCGAAGACCTCTATCCATTTACGCTAAGTTCGGTCTCGCATTCAGAGGCATGGCGTCCTAATTAGGGCCAACGGTTTTTGACTGTCTGTGGCCATATTCATACGGGGATGGCTCACTTTAAGTCGCACGGCGAGGTGATGTTACATTATATATACGGTGCGCGGAGGCCAATGGATTACGCCACAGTCTGGGGAATTTCAAGTAGAGATTCGATGCTAATCAAAGCGGAGAATGACTGCAGAGGATAGCGGGGGGTGAGAGACTCATTGCTCATTTGGTCTCAATCTCATACTGTGTACGTAGACCCCGGGCCTCCGATCTTATACGAGTGATTGGCCTCAATCGGATGTCTGGATTACAAAGTACAGTGGATAATGCTTTGATTTCTGAACACATTTTACACAATGCTTCCTATTAAGTGTTTTTTTCTTTTTGTACAGATTTGCATTTCGCTCTCACCGCGTGTCTCTCTGTGCGCCGGCGAAGGCTGGCGTTTCAACAGAGCGGATCCAGTCAACTTTATATCAAAGACAAAAAGCCGCCTATTCTCCGTCCTCGCTCCACAACGGTGGGACAAACTTCCCACCACAGTTAGGAGCCGAAACCCCGATCAATCTTTCGCCGTCGACTGGAAACACACTTCTTCAATCAATATCTGAAATGAATACAAATTATAATAATAATAATAAACACTAACTTACTGTCTTATAATATCATGCACTCTTCCTACTATACTAATATGCCTCTACTACTATCCACTCAACACTGCAGCACTCAAGTTTCAACACTGTTTGATGAACATTGTTACTGCCAGAGTTGTACCCTTCCTGCTGACTTGTTGTACAGAACTTGTAAGTCGCTTTGGATAAAAGCGTTCAGCTAAATGACAAAATGTAAATGTAAAATGTAAAAGAAATTTAAAAAAAAACATTTAAATCTCCGTGTTTGAACACATATATCCCTCCCGTCTCATGGAGCGGCTTCTCTAGCAGGTAAAACAGCTTCAGAAGAAAACCCTTGCGGTCCGTTTCCATCCATCCCGGCTGCCGGCGGTGCGAGTGCTGCTGCGACCGCCTCTTGGGGACGGCAAGGGGGATTATTGAGATCAGCAACCTCCCCCACCCTCCGGCTCTCTGCTTCTGGCCCATGCGGACCCAGCTGGCCCGGCCCGATCAGCCCCCCCCCCCCCCCCCCCCCCCGGTGCCTCACAGAGCAGCCCACCAGGCGCAGGAGAGCAAAGAGCCACCAGGGACCCCTCTAATTGTCCATGCTTTGGGCGGCTCTCTGGCAGCATGAAGGGGGCCCTCTGCGCCCAGAGCGTCCCAGCGCTCCCCGCTCGGCCCTCAGACGGCTGGTTCTCAGGACTTCTGCTCTGAGGCTAGAGGATTCTGATGCCGTCCTGCAGGCCACGGGGAAAATGCGCTTCTCACAGCTGTTGAAACACACTCAGCCGCTACAGAAGCTCTTCTCACAGCTGTTGAAACACGCTCAGCCGCTACAGAAGCACTTCTCACAGCCTGTTGAAACACGCTCAGCCGCTACAGAAGCTCTTCTCACAGCCTGTTGAAACACGCTCAGCCGCTACAGAAGCTCTTCTCACAGCCTCCCTGTTGAAACACACTCAGCCGCTACAGAAGCTCTTCTCACAGCTGTTGAAACACACTCAGCCGCTACAGAAGCTCTTCTCACAGCTGTTGAAACACGCTCAGCCGCTACAGAAGCTCTTCTCACAGCTGTTGAAACACACTCAGCCGCTACAGAAGCTCTTCTCACAGCTGTTGAAACACACTCAGCCGCTACAGAAGCTCTTCTCACAGCTGTTGAAACACACTCAGCCGCTATAGAAGCTCTTCTCACAGCTGTTGAAACACGCTCAGCCGCTACAGAAGCTCTTCTCACAGCCTGTTGAAACACGCCCAGCCACTACAGAAGCTCTTCTCACAGCCTGTTGAAACACGCTCAGCCACTACAGAAGCTCTTCTGACAGCCTGTTGAAACACACTCAGCCGCTACAGAAGCTCTTCTCACAGCATGTTGAAACACGCTCAGCTGCTACAGAAGCTCTTCTCAGAAACACGCTCAGCCGCTACAGAAGCTCTTCTCACAGCCTCCCTGTTGAAACACACTCAGCCGCTACAGAAGCTCTTCTCACAGCTGTTGAAACACACTCAGCTGCTACAGAAGCTCTTCTCACTTCTCATATCTTTATATTGCGAGTTGGCTTTTGTTGTACAGCTAATTTAATTATATTGTTTACACTGTTTTCTCATATGTTTATACACGAATCCGCTAACCAATTTGTGTGTTTCGCCATCTAGCGACGCCCCCATTACTGCGGTTGCTTTGCGGTGTCTGCTGCTGCCTGATCAGTCGTGATAGCAGTGACCACAGCATGGGAATTTGGATAGATGACGTTCGACAATGGCCCCCAGTTACTGATGAAGGTACCGTATGGATCACGATCTTAACGTTTTTCAAATTGTACATATCAATTAGGCATATGGTTGTCAATAGCCAAAAAAAACAAAAAGAAATACCACTTAATCAGCTGCATTTCACATGATGAAGTAACGTTTGTGTAGCTAGCTAATATGCTAACGTGACTAGCTAGCTAGTAAACAAAGGGTTGCATGTAACTTAAATCACAGACCAGTTAGGTACTGTATGGATTGCAATCTTAACGTTATTCAAATTGTAACGTTACATATCAATTAGACATCGGTTGTCAATAGCCAGAAAGAGAAAAAAAATTAACACTTAATCAGCTGCATTTCACGTGATGAAGTAACGTTTGTGTAGCTAGCTAATATGCTAACGTGACTAGCTAGCTAGTAAACAAAGGGTTGCATGTAAATCACAGACCAGTTACATTAGTAAAACATTTGACTAATACGAATGTTTTTTTTCTTCTAGGTATTCAAGATTATTTCCTTAATCGCCTGGCTTGTGATGAGCAACACAATGGAAACTACAGGTCTCTCATAGAGGGTCAAAATGATCTGAGCTCAGCCAAATACTGCACACTGTAATGTTGATAATAATGTTGAACACATGTTGAACACATCCTTCTGAAAGGACCTGTCCGGTACTCGCAGACCATAAACAACCATCACAATGTTGTACTAACTCTGCAGAGGAAGGGTGGCAAAATTGTTGGTGTTAACTGTGACTGTATGGCCAACAGAGGGAAATGCTGCAGTCATACAGCAGGACTACTTTACAAGGTAAACGCTGCTGTGACCCAAGGCTTCACAGGAACAGCTTGCACTGACAAAGTGTGTACCTGGAACCAATCCACATGCGTTGTGGACCAGAGCCACGAGTTAACTCGTGGCGAGTTGTTATTGTTTTATTCCATATTAATAACGCTATTAACGTCCCTGATCGACTTGCAGGACCTATCCGCATATTTGATTTTCGAAACATGCAATACCGGGCAGATCCGCTTAGGGGCGCCATCACTCCACTGCAGTATCATTGAGGGCGATTGAAAAATTTTTTTTACTGTCTGTGGGCGTTTCATATGAGCCTCGATACCAGCCGAACATACTCCATCTTTGATCACGTTACCGAACGCAGATTTCAGCCTGGAATAATAAGATAAGAGATAAGATAAGATATTCCTTTATTGATCCCCTTGGGGAAATTCAGGCATCATAGCAGCATGGGGGGGAGGGGGGGAGGGGTACAGGTAGTAAAACAACACAGTATACAGGTAGTAAAAGACAACACATAATGGGATTTATGATCAGCCAATGGACATATCGATCTACCAGATTCCGATGACTAATGACGAAATGCTGCCGGCGATCACATGGGCTGACGGTAGGATACTATTCCCCCAAATTACAGCTGGATTGGACATTGTTTTAAAATGCAACGTGATCGATCAGTGAAAATGGCTACTTGAACGCACACTGTATTGCTAATCATTAATAGTAATCGGCGTCCCCCGCCGCCCCCATTTCATCCATAGATGCTCTGTAATAGTCCGGATGCTACGCAGTTTGCTTTATTTCAATTGTATATATACAGCAGAAATGGCGTTTGATATAACGTGACTAGCCTTTAGCCTATTATCTAGCTCCCCAGAAAAAAGACGAGGCGAAAACTGCGATAAACCTTATATTCACGGCGCTATAAAATGACAACCAACCGATGGATTTTTATTTTCTTTAAGCCATTATGAAGGCACGGTTTATGCACTCAAGTGACAATGAGAATGGACAGATAGCAATAATATAAAGTATATATATAGCTGTTAGAAAGTACATCGGTTTGTTGACGCTCGGTCCTCTGGACTATAAATTAATGAACTACCCAAAGAGCATGCACAATGTGCAGAACACAACTGTAAACTCTGCAATGTAGTTTTTGAAAGATATGTCAAATGTGGGAAAGATGAAAGAGAGAAAATATAAACAAAAACAAAGGGCCAGAAGTGTCAATTTTGGCTAGACCAGAGACAAATTAGAATAACCAGTAGCGAGGCAAGTGTAGTGCCAAAAAAAAGCAGACCCAAGCAACTGGGTGGAAAGAAAATTTAATTGCATGTTTTTTGGAAACACAGCCACTCGCTACGGTCAAACATGTGGCCACCCTGTGGAATGGGCTAGAGCGGATGAACTAAAATATTATGAAAACATAAATCAATTCAAATCTAGACTAAACAAATCTAATAGCAATGCATTGTGCAAAGAAAACAAACTGCAAATTCCTAGTTTGGACCCCAAAAAAACACATTATCGTGGATGTGCCATACAACCAAGAGTGAACAATTGAGAAAATCAGCCACCTGAAGAAGGTTTACTTTGAGCATCTGCTACCAGCAATAGCTACCAGAATAGGACATGGAGTAATTAATGTTCATGGACTCAAGTAGTTCTCTTGACTTTAATGTGGGTCTAACTTAAACATCTGTTGTATAATTATCTGATCAATTATACTTGGGAGTGCAAAACAAGGATGAAGTTATGAAAATCTTTGGATTGACTTCCCAAATGTAAATGGTTAGAGGGCCCTAATAATATGGGGTTGCTGGTAGGCAATTAAATCAGCTAATTTACATGCAAGGCAGCTGTGCCTACGAAGACAATGGAAAGGTAATAATAAAAGTTTGGTGACCTAGCAACTAAATTTAGAACAGTAGGCTTGGAGTTCACACGCAGAGGAGCCTCAAAGACTTTGCCAACAAAGAGACCAGTTGGTTATGTCAGTGAGGAGTTTCAGGCCAGGATGTCAAATTAAGATATATGGTGGCTGAGACCCAAATGGTCCCAGCTGTGTGAAGACAGACCAAGTGAAATATAACTTAAAGGGGAACTCCACTTTTTTTGGAAATTAGCTTATTTAACATCTTCCCTGGAGTTAGACAAGAAGATGCATACCTTTTTTGTCTCTGTGCGTGCATTTTAGCTTTGGGAATAGACGCTCCGTTAGCATAGCTTAGCTTCATCACTGGAAGTGAGGCAGGACAGTAGCCTTACAGTGCCTTACAGTGTATTGCAAGGTCTGACATTGACCAAACTTGATATGCATGACCTTGGTGGGCTCTAGGTCAACTCCTGAAAAGGGGGTCAATGTCAGACTTTGCAATCAAAAGTTAGGGGGCTAATAACCCTTGCCATAATTTCAGTGCGCCCCCTAACTTTTGATTGCAAGGTCTGACATTGACCCCCTTTTCAGGAGTTGACCTAGAGCCCACCAAGGTCATGCATATCAAGTTTGGTCAATGTCAGACCTTGCAATACACTGTAAGGCACTGTAAGGCTACTGTCCTGCCTCACTTCCAGTGATGAAGCTAAGCTATGCTAACGGAGCGTCTATTCCCAAAGCTAAAATGCACGCACAGAGACAAAAAAGGTATGCATCTTCTTGTCTAACTCCAGGGAAGATGTTAAATAAGCTAATTTCCAAAAAAAGTGGAGTTCCCCTTTAAGGTTTGAGTAAAGAAAGTCTTCAAGAAATAATGTCAAAAACAATACATCTTCAAATTATATGGGTTAAAAGTAAATCTGGTGTAGAAACTGTTTATACTAAAGAAGACCAAGTGTTATTAACAATGGGGACGAACAACGGAGATCTCCGTGTTTCGATTCCACCTGTTGTGGACAGAAGCACGGATAAATCCGTGGCAAGTTGTTATTGCTTTTATTCCATTTTAATAACCTATTCAAGGTCGCCAAGCAGCACTGCAGATTTACCCTACTCTTTGAATTCGAGAAGGTGCAATACCGGCCAGATCCTCTTAGGGGCGCTATCGCGATAATGCAGTGTTCCCTGTGGCCGAACGGTGGACTATTTTTTTGACTTTCAATGGAGTTTTATGTTAGCTCGATTCTGGATCTGCAGCCTGTAGCTTGGATTACGTTTTGCATCGCAGATTTCACCATGCAATAAGGGGATTTATCATCAGCCAATGGACATATCGATCTACCAGATGGTGATCGATAACGGGGAAATGCTCGGGGGGATCCCCCCGGACCATGGTAAGATCTTTTTCACCTAAAGTACATCCCGATCGGGCCTTGTTTTGATAGTGTGGTATATTTTGAACATAGATTCCAAATGTCTGTTTCTATACCTAAATAACTTAAATGTGTGTTTAAAAAGATAGGAGTTTTACTATGACATACCTGCATATATGACTGTTAGGCTGGACTGATGAGGCTGAATAGAGTAGTGTGATAATATGATGTGATTATACTAGCTCAGAGACAATCACTTAACACAATGTGAAATAACTGCAAATGTCTGATAACACACTTAGATTAGTTTGATATAAAGTACAATTAGGCCTGTTTACATTGTGGTAATATTTCTGAAGTCATACTAAACTGTATAAAATATTGATGTAAGCTAAAAGAATGATTAGACCTGGTAGCAATTTATTGAAAGTCAGCAGTAGTAAAGAAGATTAGTTTCACTTAAGGTGAAACTAGTCTTAAAAATAACAGAATGTGTACAAGTATAATGTGTTTAAGTATGATATATCTGTGTTTATGTAATCAATATATCTTGGGGTTCATCAATCAAAGTATTAAATATACAGTGAAACTATTCTCTGGGCTTAAACAAAGTAAGGGGGGTTGGCCTATTAAGCCAAACCCCTATTTTCAAATCCAAACTTAGCAGGCCTGGCATTGGAGGAAATAATTTGATGATGTCATTCTGATGACATCACGAGAGACTGCAGGCCTTTGCTATAAGAGCTGGGGTGTGATGGGGAGGGGGACTCTAAAACCAACTCACCAGGAGGAACCACACCCATCTACACACGACGCGGGCAGAGGAGCAGGACAACAAAGGACATCACTTTTGGAGGGAAAATAGACTGCTTTGTTCATTCAGCCAGAGAACAAAGCTCATCAACGACTTATCAACTCTACTGTAATATTAGTCTGGTTGAGATCAGAGACGGCATATTGTCTTGATCACAACTATAGCATTCTTTACTTTTAATTGAAACAGATCATTTTTGTATAACTTTGTGGATTTAATAAACCACTCCGTTTGAAATAACTACCCTCTTCCCTCCTGATTCCTCCTGCCTGCACCGCTGAGCGTCATAACAAAGATCCTCAAGTCTTTGTTTAAAGTATTTCCCAAGGCTTTAAAGTGTTTGAATCACAACGCAGAGCAGATCAGCGCCGGTTCTGATACAGAGCAGAACCGTTTAGCTTGGGAATATACTACATTTTGGTGCTTTGACCCGTGAACAAGTGGCGGCCGTGGACGAGATTTTTTTTTCTTCACTCATCAACCTCATCAGCGGACGACGAAGGACACAACTGCGTGAGCTTCGATCCTGTGAGAGAGGTGAGTGTTGAAGAAGAATGAGCTGCTCAGTTCGAACAACAAGGGGTTGGGAAAGGTTAATGCCTCATATAGGAGTATATGAAGTAAAGTTAAAGCCTCATATAGTATTATGTGAAGAAGTTGGAAACCTCGTATTGTATTAAAATATGTAAGCGTTGGGGGGAGCGCAACTACCTGATTTATGGGGTTGGTCGTGGCGTCGGATTGCGGCAGATGAAAGGCTTAAATGATCACGAGGCTCGGTATATCTGATTTGGCTTTCGACGGAAGCGTGTCCTGGGTTATGAAAACCCTAATACATTTCTCAGGAGACGGGCGCTATAATGTTGGTAATTTTTGCGTGTCTGAACAGTGGGGTAGCCGTTTGTGTGCGCCGGGGAAGTGAGACGGGTCTGGTCGAGGGTGCCGCATACTCAAATCGGCACCGGGGCGATATGTGTTTCACAGAGGCGTGCATGTGGTGGCTCTAGCGCTGTTTGGATTATGTAATCAGGTATAGTAGAAACGAAGGCCGATCGGTGTAAATCAGGGGTCTTGTTGTGCGGTTACAGGAATAACACGGGAGGATTAATATAAGCGGGGCTGGCTGGTGTTTACGAGGCTGCAATAACATAGTTTTCTGGCTGAACGTGATGACCGGCATTACGACGGCACCTGGTATCTGCGGGGATTGTCGGCCAAATTAAATGAAGAAATATGTTCGTTTTTAGGACATATTCAATTGGATCAAGACGGCGGAAGGGTTGTTGGCAAGGTGAGTTTGCGAATTACAGAAACCCGAAATGCCTAAGGAGATCCTGTTTGATACGTTAAACACGCCGGCATATTAATTGATTACGTGCGCTGTAATAAGGGGCGAACGGTGGTGCTTAAACATTTCGGTTGGGAGACTGACTTAGTACTTAGTGGCGATTCGAATACAAAGCTGTTGTAAACTTAAACATTCAGTATAGTAAGATGTACGATTACACTTGGTCTCGTTTTTAATAGTCGCGCGGAAGTTATTGAATAAAGTGAAACGGAATGTGAAAACTGGCGCGCGACGTTCGAGGGACAATAGTATGTAAGTCTGAATGGATGTTTGTATTTTTATTTGTGGTTAGGAGTGGCAGTATGATTGAATGTTTGGAGGATGGCTATGGTTAGGTATGATTGATGATACGTATGAGGTTATTGTTGTATTATTATGTAATTTAAGTCACCGGTTAGCCGTGGGGATATGTAATGATAATGCCGGTTTTTCGAGGACCGGTGGAACGCAGCAGCGGTTGGCTACTGTGTTAGCCTGGGGGCGACCGGAGGATACTAGTGACGTGGCGGCGTAGGTTCGAATGTATAAAGTCGATCGATAGTGTCTTGGGATTACGGGGATGTGTTAGGCACTTTAAAATTTTCATATTCGACGCGGATAGAGTGGTTGTTTAATGTTTTAGGAGATCGGGATGGTATGTAACGAGGACCCGGAAGTCGTTCTGAGCACACCGGTAGTGAAGGCGGCGGGGTCAAGCTAGTGTTTTGTGAGGGCCTATAGGATGTTATGTTTTTATATTTTTGTTTAAATCACTACACTGGCGTTTTGAGGGGATTAGGGTTCTGTTGTGGGGAATGTGGTGTTGTGTTAACATTGCGAGGTGTCGGCCCGCGCGGCGAAACGGGACGATGGGTCGTTGGGGAACGTTTTTATGGTATCATGGGAGAAGCTAAGCTAATGCTACCTAGCCGCGCTAACGGCTAAAGCGGTCGCCGGTTGTGATGTCATAAGGGTGCGCGGACTGGCGACCTGCGCGCGATGGGTTGAAGCTAACGAAGCTAATATGCTAAGCTAACTGTGCTGACGACATAGCATGACGAGGCTCTCGGGATGTCTCGCGATGAGGCGGCCATCTTGGTAGGGGTGCCGAGCGTCCATTGTTGAGGGGAAGGTGGAGTTTATTTAGAAATACGGTAGGGGGCAGCAGGGGACATGGTGGGTTTCCTTTTGAAACTGTTTTTGAGTTCTGCACACAGAACGTTTTCATTTAGAGGTTAGTGTAATAATAAGGTTAGATTTGCTTTAATCTGGTGGTGGATTGTGGGGCCTTGGCCCCCCTCCCCCTCGTCCATTCCCTCTCCCCCCCCTCTCTCTCTCTCTCTCTCTCTCTCTCTTGCTCCCTCTCTCTCCTTCTTTCTCTCACTCCCCCCCTCTCTCTCTTTCTCTCTCTCTCTCTCTCTCTCTCTTACTCCCTCTCTCTCCCTTTCTCCCTCCCTCTCCCTCTCACCTCCCCCCTCTCTCTCTCTTACTCCCCCCCCTCTCTCTCTCTCTCTCGCTCTCTCTCTCTCGCTCTCTCTCTCTCCCTCTCGCTCCCTCCCTCCCCCTCCCCCCCCGCATGGTTATGGGCACAGGCTATATTGTGATGTGGTGTTATATGAACGAGGACTCTCGTTCCTACACCGCCTCTCGTCCATTCTCTCTTCCCCCCTTGGCCCCCCCAAAAACGCTCTCTCTTCCTCTCCTAGTTTAGTCTTGTATATTGTTTATGGTAGTTCTGTAGTAGGTTTCAAACGCGGCGTATTGCTAGGTTTATTGTTTATTACTGTTTACTGTAGGATTCAAGGGCAGTTGGTTGAGTTTGGGACTTGTTTGAGGCCTTGTTGTTGTTCAATATTCAGTTTTGTTGTTATTTTTAGGGTGTTTCTAGTGCTGGTAGTGGTATTGGCTGGCGGGGGTGGGCTCGTTGCCTGCCGCCGCGCATTAACGGGGATGCGCTATGCGTGCACTCGTTGAAGGCTCGCTGCCACACTACGCGCATTGGGTTATATTGTGTGTGGGTATTTGGGTGAAGGTGGTTACGGTGGTTGATTGGTGTCGGAGGTGCTGTGTGTGAGTGGCAGTGGTTGAGAGTGGTATGAACTTTGGATATCCTTGAGTAGGAAGCCCGGGGTGTCGCGCTCCAGGTCTTGCAAGCTGGAGGGGGACACCGTGGGCTACAAATTAGGTTGACCAGTGAAGATGTCGTTGGTCTGCAGGGATTTCAATGTGGGGGTAGTGTCGGCGCCTGTGGGTTATTAAACAGGTTGTATATGACGCTGTTCCGAATGCACGGGACTTCAGTGACGTAAGGCTGAGTAGTGGGTTTAACACCTAAGTGGTTGGGTGTTACGGGGGAATGTAGTAATTGTGTGCAAAATTGTGTGTGGAATATGTGTATTACTGGTATGTAAAATGTAATATGAGCGGAATACATTTTTAGGCTTTCACGGACAGAAATAAATATAGTTACACATAGAAGCGAAGATAAGGATTAAATATACACATAGTCATTTGCAAAGAACAATAAGAGTTAAAGTGCTTTTATTCACCTGAATTATAAGAGTTAAAGTGAGTTTATTCACCTAAATTACCATGTCAAGGATAATTGTTTAGAAATGATAGGCTGTGAATAACGAATTTCTGATTGACCAACAGAAGGAAAAGGCTGATGCAATATTGGGTTCCCCGGAGTTGTGTGAAGAAGGAACATGACAACGGGATTGAGAGATCCAGTTTTCCAATGGAGACAACTGAAAAACGATTAAGGCTGTGTCGTTGATAATTCAAAACGAAAATTGCACAAATGCTATCAAGTGATTTTAGTATAGGAGATGCCCGACATTCCATGCTTAAAGATAAATGATGGATTGTGAACGGGAAATGCCACTGATAATTAAGTGTATGCTTTTTCTTCTTTCTTCACAGCTGCCCCAGGACGGACGGCCAGTGCTGACAATTTCGAACTCCAGACAGGGAAATCAAAGGGACTGTTGAAAGTCGGGGGTATAGTATCACACAGCGAGTTATCAATTCCTGTTTGCACCAATATACCAGTGTGAGTGAAATTAACTCAAGTTTGGTAAAAATAGTTTGAATACAGAGAAACTTGCTTTCTAAACGGTGATATTACGAGTGTTTGAAAAAGGGTGAGAATGGAAAATACACAGATAGGAGCAACTGGAGGGTTAGATGCACTAACCATAGAAAGGGTAGACAATCTGTCTATTTCAACGACTGGGAATGTCACAATAAAAGTGACGAAACAAAGGCCAAAGATATTCAGGCCATTACAGAACCTTGTATTTAAATGTAAAAAAGGAGGCCGGTATAGAATGCGTACCCAAATCAAAAAGCAGAAAAAGAGATTACGAAAGGTGATGAAAAGAAATAATGCCGGTAGTGGGGTAATGCCGATAACCTCTGCAGACATTACATTGACCGAATTGAACAGTGACATTAACCTGATTGACTTGAATTTGATCGACTCCCCTCCGGAGTCCAGTGTGACAGAGGGACTGGAAATAATGTCTTTAACTCCACCACAGGGAGTCGTTGCAGCGAGCGACCCAGAGACAACTGTATTACCCGAGCCGATCCACGCTGAAGTGTCCGTTGCGGGAGACTGCCAGTTAACCAAGGGACAACGAAAGCAACTGAGGAGAGCGATGTTGTTACAGCAGTCCCAGGGAGTTGACGCTGGCCGTGCAACGGCGGGAATAGAGACTGACAACAGGTATGGGATAATACATGAACAGTTTCTACAGCCCACCTGTGTCTCGTGCCCAGGTTTCCTCCACCCCCACCATCAGTACCAAACTGAGAGATGTGGCCCGATGACTAGGAGCCAGTCAACAAGGGCCAGGGTGGAGGAAGAGTGGAAGACGTGCCTCCCTCTAGGACAACAGCTAACCGAGGCTAGACAGGTAGTGGAATACCTCCAAGGCCTAATCCAGTCCACACAGCCCGGAGGGGAGACAGGTTCCAACGGAGAACCAGATGGCCAGAGACGGGCCCAGTTGGGGCCACAAGGGGGTCCTGCGCCGGAACAACAACAAACCCCAAGAGGGACACCCTGGCAGTCACGGGGACGAGGTGGAAACAAGAGAGGGAGTGCGAAGAGATCCAGAGCACAGTCAATTGTGTGTTGGCGGTGCGGGAATCTCGGACACATTTCTCGGGAATGTGAGTGGGACTATCTATACACGACAGGAGGCCCTCGATGGGTGAACAGAGGAAGTGGGCGTGGGCAAAACCAGGGTCAGTATCGAGAACAATGCCCACAGCCCGCAAGCTCCCCCTGTCCAGGACCCCCTCAGCACCAAAGCCAAGATGAGAGGCGGGGCCCAGCAATGGGAAGTCAAGCCGCCAGCGCTGAGATGGGGGAAGAGGCGTCGTCCTATAGACAACAGGGAGCGTTTGTACAAGAACTGGTAGCGGGCCCCTCCCAACAACAGGCTCAAGGAACTGTGACGGAACCAAATAGGTACGTGGCTTTCTCCTCAGAACAGGCTCAAGGGAACCGTGACGGTGATGACATACAGCAAGGACATGCTCTGGGCCCGATGTCCCCAGGGCCATCCGATCACAGGCGGGCGACCCACCGGGTCCCACAACCCAGGGGACACAGACAGGTTTGCTGGATCTGTGGACTGAAAGGTCATTTTCAAAGGTCATGTCTGCAGAGGCCACCAGCAGAATAAAAATATATGCAACTGATTAGGGTAAAGATGGAATAGATTGAACAATAATATATGCTCCTGATTAGATTAGAATAAAAATAGAATACAAAATAAATAGAGGGGTTAGGTGATTAGGCTATGAATGGAAGTTACTAAAATGGTTGTGTGATTAACTGACAAATGCATGAACTAATCAGACTAACAAGTAAATCAAGTTATGTTAAACAGTTAATATTAGGTATTCAATATTAGATAGTGTGATGATGTGACACTGCGGAAGCCAGTGGTCAGTAAATTATCCATGCTTGGTCAATATTCAGATTGGTCAAAGGGTGGACTGCATGATTAAGAAATTAAAAAGACCCATAGTTGTTTCTAGTTTTTTATAGTATTGATAGACGGATATTAACAGTTATGAGTAATAGGTATAGGTGTTTATTTTTATTTTCTGTAGAAATTCTCTTTTCTAGTGTGTTACGAGCAATTCCTGACTTAGGCCGGGAGCGTTCATTTTGTTTATTCATTTGATTTTCCCTTTTTTGTTTCTTAGTTAATATGGGGGTGCATAAGCCTCTAGGTAATAGGTTAAAAATGAGTTGAAAAGAAAAAAGAGAAGCTCACAAGTTTAGTTTATTTTTTCATTTATTGGTTTAGGCATGGTTTTTCTTTGTATGTTTTGTTTTTTGTTTCTTTTCTTTCTATATATTTTTTCTTAGGGTACCTGGCAAGCTGGGAGTGATCTCGACACATCAGGACGGGGTAGTATATGTCTATAAAATGGACTGGGAACAAAGTGAATGGACATGAGCTGGTTCATGGATTTTTGTTCTCCGCCCATTAAATACCCGGTTCTAGGAGCTGGGGGTGTGTCGTGATTGGTGAAAGTGTTGGGGAGCATGATTCTCTGTACATTGATAAGCTCAATAGGTTTTGGTCGCTATTGGCCAAATTAGTCTTAGTGTAGGGTGTGAACATGTGCAATTGATAATTGGCTTGTGGGGGACTCTGTTGGCTTGGTAAAGGCTGACGGAGCATGTGGAAGATGTGTGTTTAAGGCGGACTGTGATTTGTTGCCATACACCTAGGACTACTGGGAGAGTGGATGTGTCGGTGCTGACTGTCCGGGCCGGGTAGCAGCTGTCCAAGGACGAAGGTAACGATGTTTGAATGTTATTCCGCATCGAAGGGTGGTGGGGTTATACTGTTGTGACAGCATAATATAGGGAGAGCCATGTGAATTTTTCTGAATTTTGAATATTAACGTTCAAGAAGCCATAGAATATATAGAAAAATAATTTGGAAAAGAAAGTTGTCAAAACTCAGACCAGTAAAGAGTGTCTGAGGGAGGAAAAATATGGATTCTCAATAAATTGTTGTGGTAGAAGTAACCTGCACTGTCCCGAAGCGATATCTATATTCACTACAGGATACAAATGGGAGATTGGGGAACCGACATGCATCCGAGTGTGGTACGAAGCAGACCCAAGGATTCCATCGGTACTGGGGAACCAGACACTGGCTAGTGTCTACCCAGAGGTCCAGGGGGAATCACAACACTGCAGGCCACCGAGAAGAACCAGGAGAAGCCTACCTCTCAGGCCTGGAGAGTTCCAGCCAACGCAGTGACCGGGTCTTGAGGCTTCAGAGGGGAACGAGAGGAGCCAAAAGACAGGCAACCAACGAGGAGACAGGCGGCTAGGCCTCAGCAACAACTCCGGCTGTCAACAGACCTTAACCATTGACCAGGGGGTCAACAAGCGAAAGGGTGGAGCTGCTATCGCCCCTATCAACGACCAGGCGGAGGGGGAGAGAAGCAAACCTCTTCCACTAATCCGAGGGTCAACGGGGGTTGAGCAGCCAGCGACGACCTCCTCACAGCTGTAACAGCAACAGAGAAATACAGCAGGGGTCCTACCCCTATAGAGTTCAACACGAGACATGCAGTCTCGACAGAAGACGGGGTGTGATAGAAAGGCAATTTGCTTTCTAATTCCACCTCCCAGAGTTGGTGGTAGCATTCAGCAGTCGTGAACTGCACCAGCTCTGAGAAATAAGGAGGAGGCCAGGTCGATCTAGAAAACATTGACCCCCCTCCTCACTGCTCCAAGTCAGAATTTGACAAATCACATTAGGAAACCAATGGAAATTGATCTTGGTACGAAACAGCGTGTCAAAGACTGTACACGGGGCACAAATAAAAAGAATGTACGGTTGAATTTTAGGATCTGAGTGTGGCAAACCATATGTATTTTATCCAAGTATGATTTAAAATGTCTTAAGTATTATCCAGATAGTAGTGAGTAGAAGTTAGGATCTATGTTTGACATAATTAAGGATAGATAAACTATCCGAGTGTGGAAACTGTGGTATATTTTGAACATAGATCATAACGGGAATTCAAATCAACGAATGTGTAATAGTCTTATAGAAACAGTCAAAGTGGAACAATTGGCAATCAAATATAGTTTAAACCTGATTTGACTAGGGTGACTTAGCTCATAGAGTGTGTGTGTTTACAGAGACCTTGTGCTCACAACAAGAGGTGAATTTGCATACAAAGTGTTGGCAACAGCTGCAGACAATAGATCAAGAGTCACATATCCTGTGTTATCTGTTAAACTGGCCCTGTGACACGACATGTGGGGACAGCTGCCGTAGGAGGGACTAGGATTCAGTATCTCAGTAACTCAGGTACACTTCCAAATGTCTGTTTCTATACCTAAATAACTTAAATGTGTGTTTAAAAAGATAGGAGGTTTACTATGACATACCTGCATATATGACTGTTAGGCTGGACTGATGAGGCTGAATAGAGTAGTGTGATAATATGATGTGATTATACTAGCTCAGAGACAATCACTCAACACAATGTGAAATAACTGCAAATGTCTGATAACACACTTAGATTAGTTTGATATAAAGTACAATTAGGCCTGTTTACATTGTGGTAATAATTCTGAAGTCATACTAAACTGTATAAAATATTGATGTAAGCTAAAAGAATGATTAGACCTGGTAGCAATTTATTGAAAGTCAGCAGACTTTGTGGTAAAGAAGATTAGTTTCACTTAAGGTGAAACTAGTCTTAAAAATAACAGAATGTGTACAAGTATAATGTGTTTAAGTATGATATATCTGTGTTTATGTAATCAATATATCTTGGGGTTCATCAATCAAAGTATTAAATATACAGTGAAACTATTCTCTGGGCTTAAACAAAGTAAGGGGGGTTGGCCTATTAAGCCAAACCCCTATTTTCAAATCCAAACTTAGCAGGCCTGGCATTGGAGGAAAGAATTTGATGATGTCATTCTGATGACATCACGAGAGACTGCAGGCCTTTGCTATAAGAGCTGGGGTGTGATGGGGAGGGGGACTCTAAAACCAACTCACCAGGAGGAACCACACCCATCTACACACGACGCGGGCAGAGGAGCAGGACAACAAAGGACATCACTTTTGGAGGGAAAATAGACTGCTTTGTTCATTCAGCCAGAGAACAAAGCTCATCAACGACTTATCAACTCTACTGTAATATTAGTCTGGTTGAGATCAGAGACGGCATATTGTCTTGATCACAACTATAGCATTCTTTACTTTTAATTGAAACAGATCATTTTTGTATAACTTTGTGGATTTAATAAACCACTCCGTTTGAAATAACTACCCTCTTCCTTCCTGATTCCTCCTGCCTGCACCGCTGAGCGTCATAACAAAGAGCCTCAAGTCTTTGTTTAAAGTATTTCCCAAGGCTTTAAAGAACAGGAATCACAACGCAGAGCAGATCAGATTAGGTTCTAATACAGAACCTAAGCATTTAGCTTGGGAATATACTACAATAGCCATCCAGGCGTTCGGCCTATGAGGCTAATGAGGCTAACGCGGTTATTGGTAATCAATAATCAGAAACGACGTCCCCCGCCCCCCCCCCCCCCCTTTCATGCATACATGTGTGAGGATCGTGCCGATCATATGCAGTTTGAGTTTTAACTGGAGCGCATCTATAACCGAAATGCCATTGGATTTAACGTTATTAGCTATTATCATTTATCTCGGCTTCCAGGAAATATACTAGACCAAATCCGGTATAGCGCTTATATTCACGGCGCTATAAAATGAGAACGTATTGATGAATTTTTTTTTATCTTTAAGCCATTTTGAAGGGACGGTTTATGGTCTCAATTCACAATGAGAATGGACAGATAGCAATACTATAAAGTATAGATTTAGCTCTACAAACAGCCCCACGTCTGTTTACATTTCCCGGTCCTCTTGAGATTAATTAGACTCATCCCAGTGGCCGCAAAAGTGTTAAGAATGCATATTCTATGATGAAAAGATGTTTTTAAATGTATTTTTACAGGGATAATTTAATAGATAACTATGACATCTTTGATTGAAAGTAAAACTGCTTGTTTATGGAACCACAGTGAACTCACAAGCCAAATTAAAACTACTTTAATAATATGGTGTAATATTATCATAAAAAGATTCTAAATGATATGATATGTGTAAAACAAGACCAAGAATATTGGTAGATTGTAGTGATTTGACCTATATTACAAGATATGGTTAATGTAGCCGTTTGCTGGAGGAGGTTCACAGATTCATTGGTGTTTGAAATGTACCAAAGGCTCATGAAAATGCCTCATCAAGCCGGCTCATGATTCATTATAAATATGGTGGGTTTGAACGAGGACGGGAGATCAGAGAGAAAGGCGCGAGAAGACGGAAGAATACGTAGAACGGACTGCCCTATCGATGAAGAACAAGTTATATCCACTTGCCAAATACGGGATACGATCAGCGGACATTTTTGTTAGATTAGTTTGGAGAACGCCGATTCAGACCTTGAATTGTTGTATACATCCAGTGTTTTTGAGCGACAGCAAGTGTTTTTAAGAAGCAGCCATTGTTTGCTTTTGTTAATAAACTTGCAAGAAACATCAGAAGCGCCTGTCTGGACATCCCATTCTTAACAAGAGTATTACTTCTGGTTTGACAACAACGAGGGTACCTAGTATCTTTATCCGATACAACACATCAAACACATGAACGCACACTGTGCACTCGCTCACATGCACCATAGGTCACTTTAAACACAAAGGACACTTTAAAGGAAGGGAAAAGGACACTTTAAGAAAATAACTTGTTGTGATTAATGCATAATATAGTTAGTAATAGCAAGTATAGCATATAGGGACATAGCAGTAAAACTATATATTGTACATAGGACCCAGTGCCTTTAAGTAGTAGCTCAACATTGTATTGCAATTATCTCAGGATTTATCAACATTATATTTTACCATGTTTATTCTACTTATTTTATTACTACTATTATTTACTATTGTATTCTTGCACAATTGAAGCGGGCATGGCCAACCGCATTTCACTGTATGCCCTGGTATATGTGATAAATAAACCTCTTTTTTCATTACTCAGTGTCCTCATCTCCTTCTTGCTCAATTATGTCTTCAAGTTCAGATGCTGCTTTTTCCTCCGTTTCATTCTGAATGAACTGAGGTTGCAAATTACATAGCCCTGCACAAATACTCACAATGTCGTCAACATTTCTTACCCTACCTGTCAGAATGGAGGTAGGTGAATTCCAATGGGTGAAGGCAATCACAGAGACGGAGAGTGTTTACTCTTGAACAGGTTCGACTTTAATAGTAAGAACACAGAGTAAATTCTAAGAGAGACAAGTGCTAAATAGCACAAGTGGAAATAAGGTAAATAGGAGCTTATTGGAGGTCCAGAGTAGAACCGTCCGCGTTATCCCCGAACGCAATTAGTAAAGACCTGACAATGAACAAGCAGAAGACAGGTAGGTTACATAGACACCAAATACCAACATTCCACACACACCCCCGTGACAGCCAATCAGGAACCACCCCTAAGTGACAGCACTAATTGACAGGGAAATGACAGGTGACAAGCCCAGTGACATATGCCAGGAATGTGGGTGGTCACCGACCACAGTCGGTGTCCAGAACGTAACAGTACCCTCCCCCGACGAACGGCACCAGACGTTCACCTAGGAGCCTCGGGATTCAGCCGCCGGAAATCAACGATCAGGCTGGGATCTAAAATATCCCTTTGAGGCACCCAAGAACGCTCTTCTATCCCGTACCCCTCCCAATCCACCAAGAACTGAAACCCCCTACCCCTCCGCCTACAACCCAGTATCCTCCGCACCGCGTAAATGGGTTGACCGCCAATAAACCGGGGCGGAGGAACCACAGGCAGTGGCGGGGCCAAGGTCGATGAGAGGAATGGCTTCAACAGGGACACATGAAACGTCGGATGAACCCTCATAGAGCTCGGAAGTCGTAGCTTGTAAGCCACTGGATTAACCCGATGAATCACTTTAAATGGTCCTATAAAGCGAGGAGCCAGCTTCTTGGATTCGACCCGGAGAGGGAGATCCCGGGTGGAAAGCCAAACCCGCTGCCCTGGACGGTAAACTGGAGCCGGACGACGCTTACGGTTAGCCTGCCGTTGGGTACTAACCGAAACCTTCTGTAGCGCCTTCCGAACCTGTTTCCACGTCCTGCGACAGCGAGCCACATGTGCCTGGGCCGAGGGCACCTCCGCCTCCTGCTCCTGCTCGGGAAACAGAGGAGGTTGAAAACCATACTGGCACTGAAAGGGAGACATACCGGTAGAGGAGGAGAGAAGGGTATTATGCGCGTACTCAGCCCAAGCCAACCTCCTACTCCACGTTGCCGGACTACCGGCAACGTAACATCTCAAGACCCCCTCCAAATCCTGGTTGACCCTCTCCGTCTGCCCGTTCGACTGCGGATGGAACCCAGACGACAGACTGACAGAGGCGCCGAGGCCGGCGGCAAACGCCTTCCAGAACCTGGAGGCGAACTGAGGACCCCGGTCCGACACGATATCCACTGGCAGCCCGTGGACCCGAAAGACATGCTGTATAACTAAATCAGCAGTCTCCCGGGCCGAAGGAAGCTTGGGGAGAGGGACAAAGTGAGCCGCCTTAGAGAACCGATCCACCACCACCAAAATGGTGGTGAACCCGTCCGAAAGGGGAAGACCAGAAATAAAGTCCAGAGATATGTGTGACCAGGGTCGTTTAGGAATAGGAAGTGGTCGGAGGAGACCCGCCGGTGCCCGTCGAGAGGTCTTACTACGTGCGCACACCGGACAGGCCGCCACAAAGGAACGCGTATCCCCCTCCACTGTCGGCCACCAGAACCTCCTACGGATAAATTCCAGGGTCCTGGTTGCCCCTGGGTGGCTGGTGAGGGATGACGCATGTGCCCACTGTAGCAAGCGTGAGCGCGCCACCTTGGGAACATACGACCGTCCCGGAGGACCCCCACCTGGATCGGGCTCCCGCGTTAGCGCCGACCTTACCACCCTCTCTATGCCCCAAGACACGGGTGCCAAAATCAAGGCCGGTGGAATAATGGGATGGGGCTGCTCCTCCCGACCAGGAAGATCAAACTGGCGCGACAACGCGTCAGGTTTGATATTCTTGGAGCCGGGTCTATAGGAGATGGTATATCGAAATCGTGTGAAGAACAACGTCCACCTGGCCTGGCGAGCGTTAAGGCGTTTAGCCCCTTGGATGTAAGCCAAGTTCTTATGATCAGTCCAAATAATGAAAGGATGTGCCGCACCCTCTAACCAATGTCTCCACTCCTCCAGTGCCAATTTGATCGCCAATAACTCCCGATTACCCACGTCGTAATTACGCTCGGCTGGTGACAGACGGCGAGAAAAAAAAGCACACGGGTGCACTTTCCCATCCTTTAAGCATTTGTGAGAGAGCACCCCCCCCACCGCGACATCAGAGGCATCCACCTCCACAATGAACGGAACCTCTGCGTCATGGCGGATCAATACAGGAGCGGATGTAAAACGACGTTTAAGATCGCAGAAGGCCGACTCAGCCCTAGGCGACCATTCAAAGCCAGGGAGAGAGGCCTTAGTGAGAGCTGTTAAAGGATTGGCTAAGGCGCTAAAGTTGCGAATAAAGCGCCTGTAAAAATTTGCAAAGCCCAAAAACCGTTGTAACCCCTTGAGCGACGAAGGTCGTGGCCAGTCCAAAACTGCACTCACCTTGGCTGGATCCATGCGCAGATCGCCCTTCGTCAACACAAAGCCCAGGAAGGACACGGTGTCCGTGTGAAACACACACTTCTCAGCCTTAACGAATAGTTGATGCTTGAGGAGACGGTCTAGCACCTCCCGAACGTGCATTTGGTGTTGCACCATATCGCGAGAAAAAATCAGGATATCATCTAAGTAGACAAACACCGACACCCCAATCAAGTCTCGCAGCACGTCGTTAACCAGGGCTTGGAAGACTGCCGGAGCATTAGCCAAACCAAAGGGCATGACCAAATACTCATAGTGCCCATTGGGTGTGTTAAATGCAGTCTTCCACTCGTCTCCCTCTCTAATCCTGACCAGATTGTATGCATTACGTAAGTCAAGTTTAGAAAAGACCTGTGCCCCCTGTAAGCACTCAAAGGCCGTGTCCATGAGAGGTAAAGGATATCGGTTCTTGATGGAAACGTCATTCAATCCCCTATAATCAATGCATGGGCGCTGATCCCCATCTTTTTTATCAACAAAGAAGAAGCCAGCGCCGGCAGGGGAAGTGGATGGGCGTATGTGCCCCGCAAGCAATGCCTCCTCTATGTAGGTGTTCATGGCCAAGGTTTCGGGGCGTGAGAGAGAGAACATTCGCCCGCGAGGCGGGGAGGTACCGGGTAGAAGATTAATGGGACAGTCGTATGATCTATGAGGCGGAAGTGCTTTAGCACGCGTCTTGCTAAAAACGTCCGCCAGGTCCCAATAGATCTCAGGCACCCCTATCAAATCGGGATTAGAGGGTAGATCAGAATCTGCCACGCTCCCCACTATCCTGGAGAAAGAGGGAGGAGACAAAAGAGAAGAGGGGGGGGGGGAGACAAGGGTTTGGGCAAACTCCCGCTGACGATCGACTTGACGTCGGCCGCCGTTGAGAGTTCGCCCGTGCTCCAATTAATGATACGAACACATGACGACAACCAGGGATGACCCAACACCATGACAGAATAGGGGGAAAAGATGACAAAAAATGTAACCCATTCCCACTCCCCACCCGCCACCCGGATGTGTAAAGGAACAGTGCGCTGGGTGACGCTCCCACTGCCCAGAGGCCGACCGTCCAGGGCATAAACTGGTAAGGGAACCCCTAAATCCTCCACTGGGGTTCCCCACTCCTTCACCAATCCCACGTGAATAAAATTGCCCGCCGCCCCTGAGTCAATGAGAGCCATAGTTCCCCTAATGTCACCCCCACAGTTGATCGCCACCTCAAAAAATTTATGAGAATCAGTGGTTTTGGCAGGAATGAGCCCACCTCCTGGCGCTTTCTCGAAGCCTGACGGCCAGGGTGCGATCCACGAGGGGAGCCCGGTGAGCTATAGCTCCCCTAGATCAGACATCAGCTCCCCTGGGGGTCTCTAAAGCTCCCCTGGGAGCTGTATCATCATCGTGTATAATAATAAACGTATGCTATTTTGGATGTATGATTAATGATTTGCGTGTAGTGGCTACTTACTGGGACATAATTCACGGCATTCTAGCCTTTTGTGGTGTTTACTACATCTCCCATGACCCTTAGCGGGGGATGACGTAGTTAAAGAGAGACAGTGTTTGTGCGACAGTAGAGTGCGTAATAAACTAGCGTTTTTGCATCGGAACACGACTCCGTCTACGCTATCATTACTGCATTCCTACATTTGTGACCCTTGGACGTATTTCGGAGATTATATCGAACATGTCAACTGAACAACAGAACGCAGATCGCAGAACTTTGAACGCAGTTTCACTCAAGCTGCGCAGAGTGCCAACGCTTGGTTCGCGCAAGCCGAAGCCCAATTCGCTCTCAGGAATATTACCGCGGATGCCACCAAGTACTACTATGTGGTAGCAGCCCTTACGAATTCAACGGCAGCGAGAGTGGTGAGTTTGCTGGAAAACCCACCTACACATGACAAATATGTGACTATAAAGACACGCTCTGATTTTTTTTTCGCTGAGAGGCGCGCCGCGCACCCCCCCCCCCCCCCCCCCGACGCGGTGATGATGGCCTCCATGGAATTCTGATGGTCAGGTCTTCTGTCAGAATGGAGGTAGGTGAATTCCAATAGGTGAAGGCAATCACAGAGACGGAGAGTGTTTACTCTTGAACAGGTTCGACTTTAATAGTAAGAACACAGAGTAAATTCTAAGAGAGGCAAGTGCTAAATAGCACAAGTGGAAATAAGGTAAATAGGAGCTTATTGGAGGTCCAGAGTAGAACCGTCCGCGTTATCCCCGAACGCAATTAGTGAAGACCTGACAATGAACAAGCAGAAGACAGGTAGGTTACATAGACACCAAATACCAACATTCCACACACACCCCCGTGACAGCCAATCAGGAACCACCCCTAAGTGACAGCACTAATTGACAGGGAAATGACAGGTGACAAGCCCAGTGACATATGCCAGGAATGTGGGTGGTCACCGACCACAGTCGGTGTCCAGAACGTAACACTACCAGGGACTACATGGCTCAAAATAGTAAAAGCTTTCAACCTTCTAATTGCACGATCAACATGGATTCTGACATTTGCCAAGCGACGCGTTCCTGTAATTTCATGCTCAGAGAGTTCTTTACAGCCACGAGTATATGATGGGAGAGCTAGAGACACTCCTGGAGGCAACACATCTGTGATGGTGAATCCACAATCTGCTCAAATTTGATCACCCTGATCAGGTGGTCAAGAAAACCACTGTTTTTTGTGATAAAAGTATTACTGGCCCTTCCACCGAATAATTTTTATACAAACATCACATGACCATTGGGGGCTATACAATATAGGACTTTGTAGGTGTTATGATGTTTGTAGTTGCTGTATGTTTGTGATCATTTCATAAAGTTCTTTGGCCTTTGTGCATGTAGCTTGGGGATAATTTTCACTGAAACTCTGAGGCCTTAATCTTTTCAGAGTATCTCTAGGCAACCAATAAATCACATTTTCATTCATAAACTTTGCCAGTATTGGTCTCCAGAGTGTGAAGATCTCACAGGCTGTGCTCCTGCTTATTCCAAACCGTTTACCCAAGTCTGTGAACATCAAACCAAGACGAAGCCTCATCAGAATAAGTAACAGTTGATCGTGGACTGCCAACTTGAAAATGCTTGGCTGTGGGAGAAAAGCCATGAGGCTGTGCAAAAGGTGCCAAAATCTGTCTATACCTATGCCTGTGTTAAGCATTACATCATGCACAGGATCACACGCAGGAGTGTGTTATATGAATTAGATCATGCCTAGGGGTGGTTGGTAGGCCCGAGGCGCAGCCGAGGGTTGTTCGAATAACGCATGACTTCAAGTGATGTAATGTCTTTTATACAATGGCCGAATTCACCCAACCTTATTGCTATAGAATAAACACATAGTAATTGAAGCATAATGGAGATTTATTCACAAAACCATCCGTAGAAAAAGTAGGTCCAAAAAAGAGTTGCCTCCGTGTCTAGAAGCAGAGGGAGGTACGGTGCTTCAAAGCATGCCAGCTAACAACGAACTTCATATAAATCCTGCAATGTATTGTTGTTTTGACAATGGGTCATGACAAACCAATTACATAATCCAACATTGTGTAAACAACTAACATATTCCAGTTGACTGTATTTTTTTTAAATGATTCGTTACGAATATATCCATACTTCCATTGTGTCCGGGACATCCAGTGAAATCGCTTCGTGCGACAGTGTCCTTTTGCAGCAGAGGGAGGTTGCTACAAAGCATGCCATCTAACAACAAACTTCATATAAAATGATTCTGCTATAGAGCCACACTCCATTATGCACAAGTGTACAGACATACATGACATAGATAGACAGCACTGCTACATCTATACATTTATGACATACCAGATTTACAAATACAGTACTGTTTTTGTAGGGTGATTATGGTTTATTTACATTGAGGTTCTGGGGTCACGTGGAGTGTGTTATACAAAATAACAACCGGTAACTTCACTGTGCTTCTTAAACAATGATTGGTGTAAATCGTGTCGGTGCCCGCGGCTTTAGATATTCGGGGTAACATCATGTACATAGATCAAATCTATGAAAAGAAAAGAATGAACGGCAGATTCATCTGGGGTCACGTGGAGTGTGTTATACGAAATAACAACCGGTAACTTCACTGTTTCAGCCAATCAGAATCAAGAAATGTGCATACCATTGTATAAAAGAACTTTGAATCTTTGTCATCCAAGTCATAGGCTGATGTTGATGGTGCAGGATCAGTTTGTGTTGCACTGTCTTTTGTATACTTGTTAGAACAGTAGTTGTTGTAGCATCTGGCCACTGGGTGCCAACATCACACTTCTGCAGAGGCATGATATTTTCCATAGCTTCAGGTTCCGCACATTTGTTATTGACCACGGGCTCAAGACATCTTCTCTTGGGAGGGACTCTACCAGGCGACATTATCCTCTGAGGAAAAGACAGAAATATTTCATACATGAAACAAAATGTATGGGCAATGAGCCATTATTCAAACTATTCCTATTCGATTTCTTACATTATAAACGTTTCATTATGGACGCTTAAGTGTAAAAGATCAATTCATTCAATATCTGTACCTCTACTCTTACAAGCTACCATAGTGTTTGTATACCTGTAACACTGTACATACATCTGATTATCATTATTACTCACAAAAAAAAACCTATGGTAACTTCAGGAGAAATGGAATCAAACTTACATGATATTCATATCCCATCAATACAGGATATGGGTGTTCTTTCGTTGGTTTGCCATCCAGGAAGTGTATTCCACACATCTAGAGAGTGGTAAGAATAATTAGGATGAGTAACAAATACCACAATAACTCAACAATACTACCTAAAATATTGTACTGTCATAGAAATGGCACCGTTGAAAATGCTGCCCAAATCTTCTCAATATCACACAGCAATGTGAGATGCAAAAATAACCCCTTGAGTTAAGAAATGTATGCTTTTGCCACATAGATTTATAAATCAATCTAACTTTAATTTATGAGTTAATTTATTATGTGCGACCACCGCAGAACGGCACGTTAGCTAACGGCAGCTGGCTAGGCTAGGCAGCTGTATGCTAACGTAACATTAGTCATTGTGAGATTGTCGACTGACAAAATCTACTGTGCTGTTTTTAGTGGGAACAAAGTCCTTTCGGTTGGTATTCTTAATCCACTTCTGGCGAATATCTTGATCCTCTGCACGGCCAGGGAATCGATGCAAACTGTAGGGTCTCAGACAGGGGCAGTCTTCATGCATTAAAGGCTTGTGAATTTCGCATTCAGTCTTTTTCAAAACTTGAAGTTTGCCACTACTGTTTGAGCAGCCGAGGACTACACAGCTTCTTCCCGACTTTCTAGACATTGTTGCTTGTCAACAGTAATGTTGAATATTGTTTAAATGATCAAATATGTGCCGTGTATTTTAGTAGGTACTGCGCTGGATAGTAAGTACTGCGTGCTGGGTAACGGCTGTAATGGTGACCTGTTTACCTCCGGTACTTCGTCGGATTCGTGTATATCCAGATCTAATTGTATTGCCTGTATTTATGTCTTTGTACTATTACCCTGCCCATACCTGTACCTCCCCTCTCCACTCCCTCGTGCTGCTATGATGCCCGGATTTCCCCAAGGGTATCAATAAAGGAATATCTTATCTTATCTTCATTTGATAGCGTCTGTGTAGGCTACTATATACTATGCTAGCTATAGGTCAATTGCTAAATGTAAAAGTGGGCTCCTGCCCCCTGTACCGTTGGAATACAAACAGAGAATGTCTTCAGTGTGGACTAGCTCAGGTATATCATGACACAATTTACATCCTCTTATACTACCTCTTGGTATAAATGGTGCATTTATATAACAGCTTTTATCCAAAGCGCTTTACAATTTGTTCCTCACATTTTACCCATTCACTCATACATTCAAACAGAGAGGTGCATCGGGAGCAGTTAGGGGTTAAGTGTCTTGCTCAAGGTCACTTCGACATGCTGTCCGGGAGGAGTGGGAATCGAACTCCTAATCGAATTATGTTCTGAAAGACCACAGACAATACTCAACACAAATAAGAATAAACAATAAGGAAAAGTCAGCTAAGACTGTTACAAGTCGACACACAGAGATCATACTTTTAAATGCAGCAAGAGAAGGAAGATCCTTCAGCTTCATAGTCAGTCGGAGGTCATTCCAGGTGTTGGAAGCATCAAAGGAAAAAGCAGTTTTTCCTGGTTCAGATCAAACTGGAGGAACCCTAAGAACCAACCAGCCATTAATGTAACTGGGATGTAAACATTTTAGTGTGAGAGCTGACATTTTATGACATCCCAGTGACATCACTGATTGGATGGTTGTCTCTCTGATTCAAGATACAAGAGATTCAAGAGGTTTATTCATCACATACATACACAAGACATATAGTGAAATGAAGGTGGCCATGCCCGCTTCAATTGTGCACAAAATACAAATAATAATAGAATAAAATATAATAGAAATAAAATAGACATGATAAAAGTACTAAGATAAATAAAATACAAAAGGTAATGAGTCCTATGTACACTATTATACAATATACAGTTATACTCTGTCACTATGCTATCCTAAGGGCCCGCGTCCACCTGCCTCATATTTCCAGCTGAAACATGCTGGCAGTGCGCCGGTAGTAATGGGGCGGGGCGCATGCGCTCCCTCCCCATTGGAATACATTGAAAAAAGACGCGTGCGGTCATAAATATGAGGCAGCTGGACGCGGGCCCTAATAACTATACTATACAAAAACATCCAGTTATGTTTATTTAAAAAAAAAATTACCTTTTTTCTTTCCTTTTAAGTTACCTTTTCTTGTGTTCCTAGCTTAAAGGAGCACTTCACCCAAAAAATACTGTTCATATTCAGAGTTCATTATATTGTTCACACTGTTTATCTTTCTCACATTTTATATTCAGATCTAATTGTATTGCCTATATTTATGTCTTTCTACTATTACCCTGCCCATACCTGTAGTGTACCTCCTCTCCCCCCTCCCCCATGCTGCTATGACAACCAAATTTCCCCAAGGGGATCAATAAAGGAATATCTTATCTTATAATTTGTATATCAATCACTCACCCTGTGATGGCTTGTATTCGTGAGGTTTTCTCTCTCTTGCACAACTCTACAGGGAACGTAGAATCCAAAGAAACGGTAGCCATACATACAAATTGAAGTTAATGAGGATCTTGCAGATTACCACTTTAACAAATGGTGACAACGTTTTGATCCGTAGTGGATCTTTATCTTTGTCAGGTCAGATCCATAACATCCACTATGGATCAAAACAATGCAACAGTTTTGTGTAAATAAAGAATTCTATGACATATCTGAATTTGAATGTATTCACACACACACACACACACACACACACACACACACACACACACACACACACACACACACACACACACACACACACACACACACACACACACACACACACACACACACACACATACGATACATGTCATCATCATAGGAACATCATCATCAAAATTGTGTGCGTGTGCCAGGTCTCCCAAGAAAGTATTTAAAGCTTTTGGAGAGAGCCTGATCACAAACAATGGCCTCCAAATATGGACAACATACAACATGCATATATCCCAGGGCAGTGTTGTAGTACTCGAGTCCTGAACAAATTTTCAGGAATCATGACTCGACTTGGACTTGAGCACTGATGACTCGGACTTGGACTTGGACTCGAGCATTGACTGCAGGTGCAGACGAGGACTCGGGACTTGTTAATTGATAAATACAGTTATTTATTTGATTTATTTTTTGGAATAGGCCCTAATCATTTGGCATACGATACTGATGGCTAGTGCATTTGTTTGGCTATTATGTCACAAAGTAAATAAACTCCCTTTGAAACGGTGACCGCTGTGTCATTTATGTTTAGACCTTTTTTTATTTGTAGGTCAGCTCTTTGACTGCCAGAGTGGAGTGGACTCAACCTTGATGACTCGGACTAGGGCAGTGGTTCTCAAACTACGGGTCGCGACCCAAATTGGGGTGGCGGGTAGGTGACAGCACATTTGCAAAAAAAAACAAAAAAAAATAAGAAATCATTTTATTTTTATTTTTTTTATATATGTTCTGGCAACATATTCTGGATAAATATGCCTCGTTTTATAAATGTGTATTGATAACATAGTGCTGTAATTAAATGTTTGAATAAATATGCATGATCAAGTTCAACAACGTGTGCTTTTATTTTGATATTCCTCAATTCCACGTTGAAATTACACGATACATTAAGTGTGGTGTAGAGGCAGAAACCGACTTGGTGGATTTATATATTATTATTATTATTATTATTATTATTATTATTATTATTATTATTATTATTATTATTATTATTATTATTATTATTATTATTATTATTATTATTATTATTATTATTATTATTATTATTATTATTATTATTATTATTATTATTATTATTATTATTATTATTATTATTATTATTATTATTATTATTATTATTATTATTATTATTATTATTATTATTATTATTATTATTATTATTATTATTATTATTATTATTATTATATATATACATTAGAACCATGCACTGAACCATTTATATTATATATATACATTAGAACCTTTAGACTGTCTTATATTAGAACCTTTAGACTGTCTTATTGTTAGAACCTTTAGACTGTTTGGCCACTAGAGGGCTCACCACCCATTGCAGCCCACTCCTATAAATGGCCAAGGTGATCAACGGAATCTTGTGCACCTGCCGAGGACTTACCTTCAAACGCTGTCTCACTGTTGGAACTGTTATACTGTTGGAACCGAGCACGGAGCAACTGACGACTGTTCTGTGTAACCTTTATTTCACTATCACTATCATTTACCCTTGGACAACAATAAACCTGTAAACCGAACCGGCGGCAACTTTGGACATTCAATTCATTCACATCACAACCTTGGTACAGTGTAAAAAGGCAAAAGCGGGTGCATCGTGGACGACTGTCAGCACACAGAGGAATGGCAGTCGGCCACTACATGTTGGGTCCCAAAAGAAATATCCTAAATAAGATGGGGTCACGGTATAAAAAAGATTGAGAACCCCTGGCCTAGTGTAATGGAGACTCGACTCTGGCTCTTCTTTGGTGACTCGGACTTGGACTCGAACACTAGGGACTCAAGACTCGACCTTGATATTTAGTGACTCGACTACAACACTGTCCCAGGGTGCTCGATGTGTAATCGTGCTCTCTACACACAAAGACTGGCTTAAAGGTGCTGTATGGTATTGTTTTGTTAAGATAATTATCTCTACATTCCGACAGCCATCACTGATATAGAGTGTCTGGTCTCTTGATTGGATAAAGTGGGAATGGATACCAGGAAATGTATTTAGTGTTTACTGCAGAGTGGAGGGACTGGGAGACCCATGTTACTGGCCAGACACTCTATATCACTGATGGCTGTCAGAATGTAGAGCTATTTAACACTTACTCGAACAAAATAATACCACTTACAACACCTTTAAGCCGACACAAATACTGTATTCAGTTGTATCGTAGAGAGGTATGATGTTGCTAAAAAAAATACAATAGGAGTAGTTGGTGTAGACTGGAGGAACTGAGGGGAGGGGTGAGGGGGTGGTGTATAGAGGGGGGGGGGGGGGGGGTTGTAGTGAGGGGGGTGGGGTGGGCATGGGTTTTGGGAACAGATGAGGACTGACAAGGCCACCCATACAAACATTTCACCCACAGTAAATTCAATCATTTCTAAAATATATTTTGTATCAACTACTTTGCTTTGAATTCATGATTTATTTATTTTTTGTCGCTCTACGGTCAACGTAGAATCCCAAAAAACTGTAGAAATGCTTGATTGAGTTGAAGTTCATGGAGTTTATGATTTTTAACAACAGCTAAATTATATCAAAACATCTGTTTACAACCTCTCTCACACATTGTGCTTATAATCCAAGTCGTGTCTCAAACACAGGCACTTTCGCTAAAGCTTTGCTAGCAAAACTGCTCTCATGCAAGAACGAGTATTTTTGTATTTGTATTTATTGGTTTAAAATACAGAGACAGTGCATATTAAGGAACATTTGACTGTAAATATGCCAGTTTAGCCAAGTTGGCTAATTTTCAACTGTAGTCTCTGGGGCAGGTGACATGAGCACAACAATAATTAAAACATAGTACAATAATTAAAACACAGTAGGAATCAATATAGGTTACAATACACTAAAATACATACAAATAAATACATTAAAATACAACCCCTCAGTTAAAAAACATAGTACAATAATTAAAACACAGTAGGAATCAGTATAGGTTACAATACACTAAAATACATACATTAAAATACAACCCCTCAGTTAAAATGGTTGCACACTTGACCATCTCTCAACCATGATTTTAAGTTAGTTTTAAATGAGATGTAACTTTGATACTCCCTGAGCCGTGTTGGCAGACTGTTCCAGGTGTGGGCTGCTCTCACGTAAAAGGCTGTCTGACTAAAAGCAGACCTCCTGTTTGGGACTACACAGTCCCCTCTGACTACAGACCTGGTATATCTATCAGCAGATGCTTTCTGTTTTATGAAAGTACAGAGGGGGGGAGGAGCCAAGCCATGTAGGATTTTATAGGTAAGGCAGGCATCTTTGAATTTGACAAGATTGTCCCAGCTCAGTAGGTTCTGGTTTGCTATGCTATAACAATGTAGCGTGCCTGACTAAACTGAACTCAGGTCAGTTCTCCTGACGTGCGGGAATGAGTAGCGTGCCTGACGAAACTGACCTCAGGTCAGTTCTCCTGACGTGCAGGAATGAGTAGCGTGCCTGACGAAACTGACCTCAGGTGCAGGAACGAGTAGCGTGCCTGACGAAACTGAACTCCGGTCAGTTTTCCTGAGCATGCTACTCGTTCCTGCTTGAGAGTGTTTAACTGGAAATGTTTTAGCAAAAATACACATGTTTGGGAAGTACTGAGTGAGTATGGCTACAGTACCATTGTTTTTGGATTCTACGTTCACCGTGGAGGCATGGAAGAACATGTTCATGAATCCAAGGCATCACAGGGTGAGTAATTGAATTATCCTTTTTGGGTGAAGTGCTCCTTTAAGAGAGAGAGTGGTGCATGTTGGATATGGGAATTCTTAAAATGGGTGGCATTCCCCTTTAATATTATTATTAAAATTTTTTATTCACAAAATGTTTGGTAGATGCTTAATCATAGTAATCATAATAATCTTAACAAATTGTGACACTGTTTTAATCCGTAGTGGATCTTTGTCGAGTCAGATCTATAAGATCCACTATGGATGGCTGCTGGGAACAGATGAGGACTGACAAGGCCACCCATACAAAGGAAGAGGCAGCCTGGAATCATCCAGTGGGGGAGGGGAGGCAATGTGTATGCACACACTTGTGAACACACACACATGCACGCACGCACACACACACAGAGACACACAGACACACACACACACACACACACACACACACACACACACACACACACACACACACATACATACATACATGCACACAGACACACATACATGCACACAAACACACACGCACACATACAAACACACACATACACGCACACATGCTCGCACGCATAAATACACACATGTAAGGAAAGGCCCTGGCAGGAATGGGAGTGGCTGGATCTGCACTGACATGGCTGTCATCATACCTCAATGGCTGTCATCATACCTCAATGGCCGCTCCTACCAAGTGTCATGGAGAGGGACCTTGTCGGCCACCAGCTCCCTGCGGACGGGTGTCCCCCAGGGCTCGGTCCTAGGACCCCTTCTCTTCTCTCTCTACACTAAATCACTGGGTAACATTATCACGTCTCATGGCTTCTCGTATCATTGTTATGCCGATGATACTCAACTCTTCCTCTCCTTCCTTCCCTCCCTCAGATATCCACGTCCCTGAGCGGATCTCGTCCTGTCTGTCCGACATCTCCGCCTGGATGACGACCAACCACCTCAAACTGAACCTAAGCAAAACAGAATTGCTCCACCTGCCGGCCAAATCCTCCCCCCTGACCGACCTTTCCATCACAGTCGAGAATGCAGCTGTGACCGCGTCCCCGACCGCCAAGAACCTTGGTGTTGTCCTCGATGACCAGTTGAACTTCTCTGCTCACATCGCAGTGACAACCAGAACCTGCAGATTCCTCCTGAGCAACGTCAGAAGGATCCGCCCCTTCCTGACAAAAGAAGCCACCCAAATCCTCGTCCAATCAACAGTCATCTCCCGCCTCGACTACTGCAACGCACTGCTAGCTGGCCTCCCGGCCACTGCCACCAAGCCTCTTCAACTCGTTCAAAACGCAGCGGCCTGCCTGATCTCAAACCTACTGGCTCCCCATTGCTGCACGTATCCGCTTCAAGGCCCTCGACCTAGCATACCGTGCGGCAAAGTGAACCGCTCCCGCCTACCTCCGGTCAATGGTCTCTGACTAGTGACTACACACCCTCAAGACCCCTACGCTCTGCATCTTCTGGCCGCCTCAGACCTACTCCTATCCAAGCTCCGGGAGGGTCATCAAAGAGAAGCCGCCTATTCTCAGTCCTTGCCCCACAATGGTGGAATGAACTACCCACCCCAGTTAGGACAGCCGAATCCCGTCCAGTCTTTCGCCGTCGACTAAAGACGCACTTCTTCAACCATTATCTGAAATAATAAAAAATAAAAAAATAAAAAGATCTAACCCTAACTAACCTACTGTCATGCACTTGTCCTAATAAACTAACCTACACTGTAACACGCAACACTTTGATGAACATTGTTACTCAGCTGATAGAGTTGTACCCTTCCTGATGACTTGTCATACAGAACTTGTAAGTCGCTTTGGATAAAAGCGTCAGCTAAATGACTAAATGTAAATGTAAATGTAAGGACACACAAATGCGTGCACAAACACACACGCATGTACAAACTATGCAATCACACATACATGGCATACACATACATGACACACACAGTCACACACACACACACAGTCACACACACAGTCACACACACACAGTCACACACACAGTCACACACGCACACATACACACACAGTCACACACACATACAAACACAAGGAGTAACATGTTTTGAAGCCTCGCGGTCGTCGCTCCTTCATATGAAGCGTCACACGGATCTGTGGGTCTTTGAAACCTGCAGACTTTGTGTCTCTGGCTGCTTCTAAACAGGGAGGATTGATGTATCTGTACTCAGTCTACTGTAGCTGTTAGAGCAGCTGCTGGCGGCGCAGAGGAGCTCCTGAACAGGTGCCGGAGTCACGCATTAAACGTTAACCTGTAGTGTGGTAGTGAAAGGTTAACGTAAGGTTATGGTATATAACCAAGTTCTATGAATACTGGTGACGCTCAGCGTCATTCTGCACTAACCTCACTTCGTGCACAGCACTGAATAAAAAACTCCACAATGTACCTTTACATACCGACATCCGTCTGGCCACACCCCTATCCGCTTACCTTCATAAGCAGGTGTGTGGTCACCTACTCGCCTCCTTCCCAAACTTTCACGACAAGGCGAGGTCAAGGGCCGCAGTGGCGTCCTGACGCTGAGCGTCACCAGTATTCATAGAACTTGGTTATATACATAACC
This sequence comes from Notolepis coatsorum, assembly GCF_963971535.1. Taxonomy (NCBI): domain Eukaryota; kingdom Metazoa; phylum Chordata; class Actinopteri; order Aulopiformes; family Paralepididae; genus Notolepis; species Notolepis coatsorum. Next base: position 166,435,580 of record NC_140167.1, read on the forward strand.
TTACGTTCTATTTCATACTGGTTTCCGCTCAGCGTCATTCTGCACAACAGGAGCTGAGCGGAAGCCAGAAGCTCGACAAATGTACCCCGCTGAGGGCCCCCACAACCATCAGACCGGAGAGGACCGAGCCCCCCGACCCTCCCTAATGGAGGGATACCATCCCTATTGGAGGACGGGAGGGAGACGGATCCGACCGTGCGAAGAGGAACTCGAGCAACTCAACGCACAGGGTGAGCAGACCGTGGCTTGACCCCACGACTACGCACACGCACAACCCGCATGCCACCAGGGAACGAACGGAAGGAACAAACCTCGTTACTGCCCCCAAAATCACGGAGTCAAGAGCAAACTCAACCCTGTGGCAAGGCCGTAGCAGCGGAGCGCGAAGGAAGACCCAGACCCACTGAAGGGACTGGATCCCCTGGAAAAAGGGGGCCCGGAGGCCTGTATCAGTTCCGCAACCGTTTCCATTTCCGGGGTAGGCCTGATTGGCCGCGACAGGCACGTGACGCGCGTGGCACGCCCCCGCGGCAGCCGCCAGCGGCAAGCGCGCTACTCATCGCTGCCGTTGGCGAAAGCAGGGCGAGAGAGCATAGATTTCGCTGTGTATCATTTAATCATTTATCATTTAACATTTGAAAGGCATACATTGTTGTCATACAGAAGTACAGAATACTTTTATCCAAAATGCTTCTTACTGTTACACTGTTAGAGACTGTGCTAGACAAATGAATGACTAATTCGGTCAGAAATAACGTAACTAATAACGTTAGTAAGCACTGCTTATATGCTTATTATGTCTGCGGGGTACAGTAAACGTTTCTCCCGGTACATTCTGAAGAGCACACCGCTGTATGTTGGAGAACCAGCGGTCTTCCGCTCCTCCTCACTCGAGTGAGAGCAAAGCCGTGCACAGCTCAGCCCTGTGTGAGACGCGAGGAGGAGATGGGAGTCCTTCCAATCGGAATATGTTGTTTCTTTACACATATGTTGGATTATGAATATGTCTTTATAGCTATGCTGCCAGGCTGGTCCGCGACCCTCCGTGCTGCGATCACCAGCGGGGAGAATATGCTCACGCGAGCGGCATCGCTGAGCTCTGGTGACGGTCTTATTGGGGCTTATGCCGGCAAGCAGTAACACAACATTGCAACTGTTGTGTTACTGCTTTCTGACCGAATTAGTCATTCATTTGTAGCTATAAAGACATATTCATAATCCAACATATGTGTAAAGAAACAACATATTCGGATTGGAAGGACTCCCATCTCCTCCTCGCGTCTCACACAGGGCTGAGCTGTGCACGGCTTTGCTCTCACTAGAGTGAGGAGGAGCGGAAGACCGCTGGTTCTCCAACATACAGCGGTGTGCTCTTCAGAATGTACCGGGAGAAACGTTTACTGTACCCTGCAGACATAATAAGCATATAAGCAGTGCTTACTAACGTTATTAGTTACGTTATTTCTGACCGAATTAGTCATTCATTTGTCTAGCACAGTCTCTAACAGTGTAACAGTAAGAAGCATTTTGGATAAAAGTATTCTGTACTTCTGTATGACAACAATGTATGCCTTTCAAATGTTAAATGATAAATGATTAAATGATACACAGTGAAATCTACGCTCTCTCATCCTGCTTTCGCCAACGGCAGCGATGAGTAGTGCGCTTGCCGCTGGCGGCTGCCGCGGGGGTGTGCCACGCGCGACACGTGCCTGTCGCGGCCAATCAGGCCTACCCCGGAAATGGAAACGGTTGCGGAACTGATACAGGCGGCCCGGAGAGGTCAATGACGCCAAGCATCAAGACCTCACCAGGCGGTCACTTAGTGACAACGCCCCCCACATCGCCAGCGTATTCGGACAGGGCCCTTCCCCCCACTAGTACAACACAGGCAGTCAGCATGGCCGTAACTTGAAGCACTCAAAAGGCTAACCATAACGGAAGCAGGCAGCGCACCGGGGAGACGACCCCAGAGGGGTCGATCCCTTAAACCAGGCAGCAGGCTTTAGACCCGAGCCTGGAGCACTGCGGACGAGACAGGCGCCAAAGGGGTCAACTGAAAACAGCACCCCGGCGGAAGGGGCGTATGCTGGCATTGTTGCGCACCATGACAAAGCCTCCACCAAAAAAAAACCACCCAGAGGGGTCGAGGCAGAGAAGGCTGACACAATTGGCAGACGTCATGAACGTGCAGGGGCACACTCAACCGGGTAACCCGGGAGTTGACTCTGCTCCAACACACCAGGGAATCAACCACCCTCTTGGTACCACATGCGGTGGTTGTTCCTATAACCCCTCAAGAAAAAACTCCAAAACACACCTGCGGGTATATCACCGCAGTACAAGTGTTTCAGTTTTCAAAAAAGGGTTATTCCAGGCCTACGGGTCGACAAAACACAACTTCGGACTGGGCCCGGCGGCTCGGGAAGCACACAGGGCTACCAGAGGAGGTCCAGAAGACCACCCCAACAGCCCCCTCTTCGCCATGCGTGAGAGAGGAGCGAAAAGAATGGAGAACCAGCCCCTTTATGATAGTGCAGAGTACAACATGTACCCAACAAAGGGTCTCCATAACGCCTAACCCTGTGACACGCGGGCCAACCCGGCATTTTTCCCCCTGAAAAAAGCACAAGTCCCTCAGTGTACCAGAACAGCAGATCTGCGTCCCCGGCGGACAGCGGGTTAACTGACCTGGACCAGCGCGACCAGAACCAGTCCTGTGCCCTAACCACGCCGACATGCCCACTCTAGGAGAGGGGGTAGGTATGCGTGTCGATCTAAAACATGAAAAGAGGGCGCCACCCAGACGGTCCCATTTGCACCGCGCTCAGTGGCCCACCCCAAGGGCGTGAGACCCCTCTACCTATGTTCTGATCTATTCCGTTAACATCCCCCAGATACGAACGAGAATCCATCGAGACCCAGTAACAGGCGCTCGGAAGAGGAAAAAATCCCCCATCCCAGTTGCCCTATAAAAACGCTGTTTTAATAACGAGCAACCAAGGCGTACTAGCCTCCTGCATGATTCTTATCCGAAAACACCCCGAGCCAGCACTATGTACGCGTCGAGACCCAAACACATCAATGGATAGTCTAACCAGACACCAGACATTGGTCCTTCAAGTCGCCTGGGAGAACGACAAGAAGTTGTCGTGCTTCATATTCTTCACTCTTTCTATTATTAAAAAGAAGAAACACCGACTTACATGAATCCCACGTGATGCGGCCGAGGGTAAAAATGTTTTACATTCTTACATCCCGCCACCCTCACCACAGAGAGGAGACGGGAATCCTCAGAGAGACTTCCCACGTGAGCCATAGATTGAAAAGTCACGGTAACATTGAGTCATGTGACCAACAGACTCAAGTCACATGTATATCGAGCGTAGTAGAACAGTAAGTTCCTACGCTCTGCCCCGACAACTTGACAATAACAGACCCTACATACAGGTCTGAAAACACTCACGGAAGCCGTCGTCCAATAGAAACGTGCCTAGTGACGTTTGCTATGACGGGGGGAAACCCAGGACTCAACCGCCTGTGATAGGTGCGGAGTCAGGGAAACCCTCCCACCCCCCCCCGTGCCAAGCTGCCTAACAGCTTGACCCTGACCGAATGAAAAGAGAGTCCCAGAAACCCCCTGAACAATCAGAAGAGGGAAGGAGGGGTTTATCCGGTACCCCCTCGCAAGCCCAACCCTTGCATACGACAACAACAAACAGCCATATGATACCTTAAGTAGCCAATATGCTAATGAACAGCGCAAAGCTAATTCAATGCACGCTAGCCACAGACACATCTGTGAACAGGGTTTATAACAAGGCCAAGTTATATATGTGTGAACCCGACACCCGTATCTATGTTGTAAAACACAGAAAATCTGATAGAGAGAGAGCGGCCTGAGCCGCGGTACTTTTTCATACGAGCATTACTGCAGACCAACACAATAGTGTTGCGGCTCAATATCACTGTTTAAGCAACAGAGCACACAACTAACCTCTACCTTTATGTGAAGATTCAGGTCGAGGTAGAAAAAAACTTTTTCAACCGAGTGAAAGCTGCAGGCCTTGCTTAAGCTCAAACATGAATGTAGCGTCTAGCCTCCTATCAAACCCATACTAGCGAAAGATTCACACGTCGTATCCCCATCATATGTTTGGTGAATAAACACACAGTTTGTAACAAAAAATACAGTCCCTCCTTTTACGAGGGACTCTTTATTTTCTATAAACAAATCATATTTGGGCCGGGAAGGGAACAGGGGGGGACCACAGAGGGAAAAAGTCAACTTTTTCAGCGACGCCTGCCACGAGCCGCTCGGGACTTGCCAACCCGGGGAGCCCCGGAGGGACGGTAAACGATCGGAGGCTGGTCATGACAATCCCTACCGTCACCTCCGGGCGTAGATGGGCCGGCTGCAGTGGCGGAGGCGCCCTCTCTCCTCCTGGCCTTCTTTGCCGAAGGTCCAGCAGTGGCGGTGGTAGCAGCGGCGGCTACGGCGGCGGAACCCCGACGACGAGCCTGCCGTCTGACTCCACCGGCGACATCGGGCAGGGGGAAATGAGGCTGGAGCACGGAACGCTCCTCCTGCATCTCCCTGCAGGTTGAGGTCATCAATTGCAGTGCCGACCCAAAAAGTCCAGCATCGGAGAGGGGTGCCGTCAGAAGTGGAGTCCTCTTCTTCTCCGGCACACGCGCCTGCTCCAGCCAAAGGTGGCGCTGGACTAGAGTGGCCAGGGCACGTACTTTCCCAGCGGCTATGGCCTGCGGCTGGATCAGATGCAGGATGGCTCCTGCCGACTGGGCGAGCTGATCATGTTGCAAATCAGTCAGCTCCGTACCGCCTGTCAGTATCCTGGACATGAATCTCGCCAGCTGCGCGATGTTAGAAGTGGCAGCCAGAGATTGCGTCGCGGTGATAAATGACTGGTCACTCCAGAAAGCCAACCGCCTCGCCGATTTCCCTTGGGGAACCGGCTTCCGTAACGGCTCCCACACCACCTCAGGACAAAGGAGCGCCGCCATCGGCCTATCAAGCCGAGGCACGCCCTCCTTCATGCCTTCTACCAAACCCACCACCCTCGTGACTTGCACGTAGGCGGGAGTAAGGCCCATGATGTGGGAGACCACCTGTCCCTGACGGACGTAGGCCTCCATTGAGGGGAAAAATGGACAGACAACGTCCACCCCTCTCACCGGACGGCGTTGCCATAGATGACCTATGAGATCTTCAGGAATAGGAACAGGCAGTGGCTGCGGCAGCGGCACGCTGTTTGCGACTGCCGCTGCCGCCATGAGCTCGGGGAACAAAGCACGCAGTTCCCCCTGCATACTTTCCCCCACCGAGCTCGCGTCCCTCACATGCAGCAGACTACTGGTTAAAGAGCCACATTCTGATGTGGCTGATAGCAGGGCATCCCGCCGCCGAGTCGGAGGTTCTAACCCAACATCCGCGTATGAGGAATCCCAAGGAGACATCTCACCCCCCTCCAGTGTTACCTGGACGGGCGGCGGACATGTCTCCACCGGGGCGTCGAACAAGAACCCGTCCGCTTCTACCATGTAGTCCTCTGTTTCCATCGGCCATGGAGAATCAGACGCATCCTCATCCGGCTAGAGCAACTCACCAAAACCAGGCCGTTTGCGTCTACAAGCTACCATCTTGCGACGGGAGCGAGCCGACACAAAAAGTTTGCGTCTCAAATCCCCCGCAACCAGAGGAGCCGGCCGCCCAACAGCGGACGACTCCCCGGAGGCAGAGGAACCAGAGCCGGAACCAGGCCATCGCACAGGAGACGGCACTGGTGCACCAGCTCCTTGGAGAGGCAAACTATCCATCGGACGCCTACCGGGTGTGGCTACCGACCACGAAAGAGGCCTCAACCCCGCTCCAAGACGCACAACAGAGGAGGCAATGGAGAACCGCTGGTGAAGGGTGACGTTGCTAGCGCGACCCTCCGAGGTAAACATTATGACTTAGCTTTTTTCTTTTAAAATATATGAGAGAAGAAAAAAGCAAGAAAAAATGTAAACACGTATCAACTTTCTTCGCTAAACTACCTCGTCAAGTGGGGTATATACCAAGGCACTTCCTTGTGGTGAAAGTGAAGAAGGAGGCGAGTAGGTGACCACACACCTGCTTATGAAGGTAAGCGGATAGGGGTGTGGCCAGACGGATGTCGGTATGTAAAGGTACATTGTGGAGTTTTTTATTCAGTGCTGTGCACGAAGTGAGGTTAGTGCAGAATGACGCTGAGCGGAAACCAGTATGAAATAGAACCTTCTCTAGTGTGGTAGTGAAAGGTTAACCTTCTGTAGTGTGGTAGTGAAAGGGTTAAGCTTCTGTAGTGTGGTAGTGAAAGGTTAACCTTCTGTAGTGTGGTAGTGAAAGGTTAACCTTCTGTAGTGTGTTAGTGAAAGGTTAACCTTCTGTAGTGTGGTAGTGAAAGGGTTAACCTTATGTAGTGTGGTAGTGAAAGGGTTAACCTTCTGTAGTGTGGTAGTGAAAGGTTAACCTTCTGTAGTGTGGTAGTGAAAGGGTTAACCTTCTGTAGTGTGGTAGACCTAGGCAACTACCGCCCTGTTTCTATCCTTACCTCCATCTCGAAAGTCATGGAAACATTTTTATGCGAACAGGTAGAAAAATTCCTCGCGGAAAAAAATCTAATCTATGAATTCCAATCTGGCTTCAGAACATCCCACTCCACTGACACATGCCTTCTCTATTTAAACAACCACATCAAACAAGAGGTGGACGCGGGCAAATACTGCGGCATGGTCATGCTGGACCTACAAAAGGCCTTCGACACTGTCAATCACACCATTCTGATTGACAAGCTAAAAGCAATTGGTTTTGATAGTCTATCAGTGGGCTGGATGCAATCCTACCTGGAGGGGAAAGAACAGATGGTGGAGGTAAACGGTACCCTACCCCCCCCCCCTCCCAGTGAGCTGTGGTGTTCCACAAGGAAGCATACTAGGACCGCTACTGTTCCTAATTTATGCAAATTACATGGCCTCAGCTTGTGACTGCAACTTGTTCCTGTTTGCGGACGACTCAGCCCTGCTGGTCTCTGACAAGAACAAGTTACAGGTTGAAAAAACCGTCAGCTCGGAACTAGGCAAAATCTGCATATGGCTTGCTGATAACAAACTATCATTACACATGGGCAAAACAGAGTCCATTCTCTTCGGTTCAAATAACAAACTCAGCAAGACCGACGGCTTCTCAGTTACAGTGGGTGACAATATTGTCACAAGGAAAGATGAAATTACCTACCTGGGTTCCATCCTAGAGGCTAATCTGTCCTGTGACAAAATGGCATCCAATGTAATAAAAAAAGTCAACCAACGAACTCGATTCTTGTACCGGATCTCCTCTCTGGTAAACAAGAATACCCTGAAGACTCTGGCAGGAGCACTCATTCAAGGGTACTACGACTATGCTTGCACCTCATGGTACCAAAGCACCTCAAAGGCGCTAAAAACAAAATTACAAACATCTCAAAACAAACTGGTCAGACTACTACTAAAAAGTCCTGTCCCGGTTTTCCTTGTAAGGCACGAGTAACGTTTATAACACATTGGGGAGAATCAAGCACCGTCGATTCATGTTCTTTGGAGGATTATGTTGGCAACACGATCGACATCAATTACTTGCAATGGCGATCAGATCATTGGAATATTCTTTTTGCAGCACATCCTAGTCAAGGTAAGGGCTATATGCTATCAATCTTGCGTTGATCCAATAATTCCTTCCCCGCGATCGGAGCGTGTGTCTGTAATGTACTGTGTAACGTATTCCGTTGGTGACGATCGAAGCATAGAAACCCCCACCCTTTCATGCATGCATGATAAAACATAATACCGATAATATAGCGTTGATTTCAAATTGATTGTTGATCCAGGCGAGGAATGGCACCGTTTCTAGTGAATGCACTAAACGCTGCTTAGCGGCGTTTCCTGGGATTACACAGAATTACTCTAAAACTATTGGCGTAATTTAGGTAAACATATTAGGTTAGTTATTGTATACACAGTTTGCTGAATGGAGAGAAGACGGTGAAATAGGCTTTCCCCCCAAGACTCCTAGTCAGGGGGAAAAATTTGTTGGTAGTCTACAACAGATATTGAATTAACCCATTGTTTTATTTCCTGAAGCCCAAGCGGAGAAGAGGAGCACACATACAGGGATTAATCAATTAACAAATATGAATACATGGTTTCCAATTTGCTGGTCTATTGTACACATGATCTCAATAAGGTGGTGAATGAGCTCAGTGAGCATTTTCTCCTACCCGTATACATTTTTTATCATCATCATCAAAATCATGAATCATAATTAATCATAATTAATTTATTCATTACAATTGAATAATTACTAGTAACAGACACAATATTTCTGAAACTGGAAATACATACCCCCAGGTCCCTAGATGTTCCTAGATACATGCAAATTGACCTTGCATTTACTTAGGCATGTACCTTTAGGCGAAAACGGTCTACAGATTAACAGGTTAAACATTCAAAGCAGAATAGTACTCACACATAGCCATATTGTCATCTGACGCAGGCTTCCTACCTGGCCTCTCTATTTACTATTGTTTTGCTCTGTTGACAGAATCAGGCTATAGGGTGACAATAATGTGGTCAAGAGGCATGGTTTCTATCTTTAGCCTTTAACTGCCGTGGTTTATTTATTCACATGGTATGAGCAGTAACACATGAGTCCTCCTCTCTGTGAGAAGTAGGTGGGGGAGAGAGATCGAGTAGGAGGAGACATTCCTATTTATACTTGCCACCTGGTGGTGTCTTGAGTGGCTCCGCCTAGAGCGCCCTCTAGTGGAAACAGTTATATATGCAGTTAGACAGTTAATAACAATCCTACCTAGAACCTCTGACTTCAACACTCCCACTTAGGGTTGTATTAGATTAGCATACTGGTTAACTTCTCCGAAAAACATTTTACAAAGGAAATAATAGAATCCAAAAACATCAAAAGAATATGGCAGTCAATATCTACACACCAAACATGACCCCTGCAAATCTCTTCAATTTCAATTTGGAAGCAGGTTTCGTCATAGCGTCTGCTACCATGTCGTCCATTGGACAATAAATCAGTGTCATCCTTTCTTCTCTGATGACAGATCTGATGAAATGATATTTTATATCGACATGTTTACATCTCTGTCGGCACACAGGGTTTCTAGCAATCGCAATGGTTCCCTGGTTGTCCTCGTAAACAACAGTCTTCTTATATACATAGGTATCCATCCCTTCGAGCAGGTGTTCCAGATAAATACACTCCTGTATGGTCATAGCTAGAGCCATATATTCGGCTTCACAAGTTGATAGTGCCACTGTGGGCTGCTTCTTTGTTTTCCACGAAACCAGTGAGCTGTCTGCATTCAAACTCACACAATATCCTGTGGCACTCCTTCTATCTGTGGTGTCAGCTACCCAGTCTGCATCACTGTAGGCTTTAAGTCCTAGACCCTCGCTGCTCTTTCTGAAACACAGTTGTTTGTCTGCTGTACCTTTAAGATAACGAAAGACATGTTTTGCTGTAATCCAATGCTCCTCTGTGGGGTCAGCTAAATGCTGTGACAGTTTACTCACTACAAAACATAGGTCAGGGTGGGTACATGTTGTTAAATAAATGAGGCTACCCACAGCTTCTCTGTACATTTTTACATCTGTCAGTTGCTGGGCATCCTCCTGATAGTCTAGTTTTTGATCACATGGTGTTTCCCTTGATCTACATTCTTGCATGTCAAAACGTTTCAGGATCTTTTCCACATATCTCTTCTGGGATATTTTGAAACAATTGGCAGACTGTTCAAAGTCCATACCTAGAAAATGCTTTAACCTCCCAAGGTCTTTCATTTTTAATCTGGTGGAGAGCATCTCTTTCACCTGTGCTAGGCTTCTAGTGGTGTCTGCTGCTATGATCAAATCATCCACCCAAATGACGATGATCACTTTTCCTGACTCCTTTGACTCCCTCGAGTAAACACAGGGGTCTACTGGGTTCTGTAGGAAGTGATCTTCGATAAGACATGTATGAAGCATCTCGTTCCAATTTCGCCCAGACTGTTTCAGGCAGTAAATGGATTTTTCCAGCTTACACACTAGCTTCTCTCCTTTCTTTTCGTAACCCTCAGGTTGTTCCATATATATCTCCCTATCTATGGGTGCGTGCAGATAGGCTGTTTTTCACATCCATCTGATGTCAAATTAAATTGTCCTCAGCTGCTTTCTGCACCACTACCCTTATACTGGTCAGATTGGCTGTGGGGGAGAATGTTTCACCGTAGTCTATCCCCTCCCTCTGACTGTAACCCTTAGCTACAAACCTCGCTTTGTACTTGTCGTGGCTTTCAATACCCTCCTTGATTGAATACACCCATTTCCTCCCACTGTCTGTCTGCCCTCTGGTAACTTGGTTAGAGTGAAGGTGTGGTTGTACTCTAGGGACCTCATTTCCTCATCCATTGCTCTCTCCCATTTACTTGATTCAGGGGACACTATGGCATCTTTAAAGGTCTGAGGTACCCCACTAACTACCCTGTAGCAGTAATCAACAGTAGTGAGTGTACTGTCCTCCTCGTCACTCCCTTTCCGGGCATAGTCTGTCAGATACTTTGGGGGTTTGTGTTCCCTTGAGGGATATCTCCCACTGCTTGGGGCACTTGACGTCACCCTCGGGTGCTCCTCGTCATCGCCCTCTGGGGGTGACTGACTGTCTGCCTGCACGACCGTGCTAAGTACACTGGGCTCTGTTTCTACACACCTTACTCTGGAGTCCAGCTCTGGCTCCTCTGTCTGTGTCTCGCCCTCACATGTTGTCTTTGTGACAAACTTGACTAGCCTGTGTTTCTGCACTCCCCCTTTACCGGGATAATAAACCAGGAAAGCGGGGCTTCCCTTGTCATGCCCTACAAAAAGTCCTTTTTCACATCTGGACTCGAGCTTTCCTCTGTCCTGCAGGTACGCATAACACACTGATCCAAATCGGTGCATTCTGGCTAGATTACACTTCTTTCCTGTCAGTGCTGTATACGGGGTGGTGCCCGTGTGCTTATTAAAGCACCTGTTTCTGGTGTAAACGGCTTCTTGCACCGCATAGTGCCATAGGCTCTTAGGTAAGTTACTATCTACTAGCTTACACCTAGCCATCTCGTAAAGAGTGCACCATTCCCTCTCTGCCACTCCGTTCTGGTGTGGGGAATATGGACATGACGTCTCGTGTCTTATCTTGTTCCTCCTCAACAGTGATTGGAACTCTCTGTTTGTGAATTCGGTTCCGTTGTCGGACCTCAAACATCTTACGTTACCATAAGGGGCTATGTCTGCCAGGAATTTTTCCGTGGCCTGGAGTGTGTCACTCTTTGCTTTAAGAAAGTAAACAAACACTGCCCCTGTGCACACGTCTGTAAAAGACTGTACATATCTAAAGCCTCCTATGGACTTGTTTCTTACTGGACCGGCAAGATCTGTGTTAACCAACGCAAGTGGTACCTTTACTTTTTCTGTGGGATTTCTGTTTCTCGATTGAGCAAACTTCCCCTTTATGCACACTACACATTCTTTATCAGGTCTACGTTTTTCACCTTCAATGTGCATGCCCTCTGTCACTGCTTGCAGTTTCAGTAAATCCTCGTAATTACAATGACCCATAATCTCATGCCGTGTCCGAATATCGTGGCTGACAGTTACTTTACACATATCATTGTCACCATTACACTTGTCGTTGTCATTACACTCTGTTTTCAGGTAATACATTATCTGATACACCTCTGTCAAATCGCGTACCGTTGGGCTCTACAAGAAAATGTTTACCTTCAATGAAGAACACTCTGGCACCGTTTGCAGTAGCCGCTATTACAGAGAATAGTCCTTGTGGGAACGATGGTACGTAGAGAGCGTTCTTTAACGTCACTGTACGCCGGCGCTCCCCGCTGTCCGTGAGGCATACCTGTGCGTATCCTCTCTCTTTCGCCAACCCGTAGGTGCGCTTCCCGTCTGCCAGCTCCATGCTGTGTCTCTCCGGGCGGAAAGTTTTGTCAAAGTTCTTGAACCGACTCCTGTCGTTGATGACGTGGGACGACGCACCTGTGTCCACGATTAGTCCCTTCCTTCGGGCCTGTTGCAACTGCGTTGGCCTGGTGACGTACGCTGTCTGCGCCCTGGGGATGAAGCCCTCTCGTCCCACTACTCTCCAGGCGTCGTCTCGATCCGTCTCACGCCGACCATCGCCGCCATCTTGTCCATGCGCGTGTCGCGCGCCCTGGTCGCGTTTCTTCATGCACGCTCTGTCTGCGTGCCGCGTGGATCTGCAGAAGCCACACCAGACAGTCCTCGTGCAGTTACCTCTCCGATGGTCTTTCTCTCCGCATCGCCAACACACCAGCTCCGTCGTGGGCCTGGTCTTTTCCGTTGGCGTCGCTCGGGCCTTTAACACCCTCTCTCCCGCCTCTGCGGCGGCTGGGTGGGTATCTTCTGAGGCCTCAAAGTTTCTCAACTTGGCCTTGAACTGTCTCAGCGTCATGTCCGCTGAACCGTGTGTTACCAGGAGTGTGAACGGTTTGTACAGCTCCGGTAGTCCTCTCATCATCATCGCCATCATTAGCCCATCGCTTGGTGCTTCTCCTGCACTCCTCAATGGTGTCGCAATCTGCTCTGCTCTGTTGACGTATTCGGTCACAGTCTCGTGTGTCCCTTCTTCAGGGCCGTTAGTGCTATGTGGAGGGCCATGACTCGGGGTCTTCCTCGCCCAATGTAATGCTCTCTCAACACCTCCAGGCTTTCTCTGCCTTTGTCTTTAGTGTCGCGGAATATCAGCCCCAAGCTGGTGTCGTCGAGCAGTGGCGCTAACTCACAGTACGCGTCTGCGTTACGCTGGTCGTCCAGGGCTTGCTCTTCCGCCGTCAGGTCTCCCATGGGGGCTGCCAGGATCGTCTCCTTCAGTCCCGCACCTTGCATGCAGCATAGCATGCGCTCTTCTCAGAGCTCGTAGTCCTCTGCTTTTCCATTGAATGAGGGCCATTTGCTCCTCCCTTTGGTCGCCACGCATTCTAAGACGGGGTTCTCCCCCTCGCCTCCGTTGTGCTCAGCAGGCGCCACGCGTTCTAAGACGGGGTTCTCCCCCTCGCCTCCGTTGTGCTCAGCATGCTCTGTCTCCCCCGGTGCCGCCTCCTCGGGACTCTTGGCTGCTACCTTCTTGGGACTCTTGGCTGCTACCTTTTTGACTTTCTTGGGAGACTTCTTGGCTTTCATGTTGCTCTTTGATTGTGGGCGTAGTTTTAGCTCCTGTTGGCCTAGCATCTAGCCACGCGGTACTCCCGGTGCTAACCTAGCCTATACTTTAGCTAAACTTGCTACCCTTATTATTTCACCCCGGTGTTATCTGGGCCCATAACCTGTTGACATAATCAGGCTATAGGGCGACAATAATGTGGTCAAGAGGCATGGTTTCTATCTTTAGCCTTTAACTGGCGTGGTTTATTTATTCACATGGTATGAGCAGTAACACATGAGTCCTCCTCTCTGTGAGAAGTAGGTGGGGGAGAGAGATCGAGTAGGAGGAGACATTCCTATTTATACTCGCCACCTGGTGGTGTCTTGAGTGGCTCCGCCTAGAGCGCCCTCTATTGGAAACAGTTATATATGCAGTTAGACAGTTAATAACAATCCTACCTAGAACCTCTGACTTCAACATGCTCTTTTAAATAGCATGACATCACGGGTTAGACTACTTTCAGCCAATCAGAGTTACATCCAAAACATTGTCTCTACCAATGAGATGTCTTCAAAACAGAACAAGAGTTGTGCTTTTTATGGGTTCTTCCTCCAAATCCTCTCTGCCTGCCCAAAGACCTCCATGTCTATATATGGGCGTGTTGTCTGCACCTCAGGCGGGACTGCTGTCTGTGGCTTTTTCCTGAGGACGGTTCCTCAGAGCCCTTTACATGTGTAACCTTTTTGTATGATAACCCAATTATATGGCATGACTCTTGATCTCTATATTTTCCAGAATTAACCAGTGTATTTCAAGGGTTCTAATGTGATATTAACCAATACATTTAAAGCTACAGTTCTTACTAAGCATTTGATGTGCTAACAGATAGTTGGACACTTTACCCTGATCTGATATATGTATAGTGTGAAATACATGATAAACAGTTATTACAGTTAATACCCCAGAATCTAACACTTATAGATATGTATATTCTACATCTAAAGAATACATGTTCAACACCATGTTCAATTGTCTACACCAGATATGTAATATATATTGAAGAGAGAAACACCTATAGTTATCTGCTCCTCCCAACCTAATGACCTTCCAATATACCCTTTCTTAAGTTGACAAGTATATTCTGACACTCAGCGGCCACACTCAGACCCCGAAATGTGGTCCCTGCTTACACAGACGAGCAGTTGCTTGCTCCTGGTTGGGGTTTTACGACGTCCAGTAAAGCAATCTAGAGTCTTATTTGGCTCACAGTTTCCTGTTTGTTGTTTCAACCTGTTATCTGGCATTACAGCAGTCACCCAAGTTACACATTATTTGTTGAAATTAAACAGTTTTCACGTCAATGGATACGACACTATACTCATATTCACCACGGTATAAAACGGGAATGTATGGATGATTTATTTTTTTGTGTCACAAATTCAACGATAGATACTCGATGTCAAATGGGCAATAGTTTTATATCCATAGCTATGATATTTAATATAGTTTTAGCCCTGCAAACACCGGCATGTATCCCCATTCATTAAAGCGCTGGCACATACGGCCCACAGCGACCTCTGGCGCTGAATGTGTTAAACAGTTAAAACAGAGGTAGCTGAAAACTGAAGTCCTTGCAGGCCGTTAAACAGTTAAAACAGAGGAGGCTGAAGTCCTTGCAGGCCGTTAAACAGTTAAAACAGAGGTAGCTGAAGGCTGAAGTCCTTGCAGGCCATTAAACAGTTAAAACAGAGGAGGTTGAAGTCCTCGCAGGCCGTGTGGTAAACAGTTAAAATGTGATTCTAATTGCGTGACCAACCAAATGGAACTAAAAGTAATTATAAACCACACAAAAAACATTTAGGTATGCGTGCCATTTTGAAGAGTGACAAATCTCAACAATTAATCTGTGTGTGTTAGCAACCTACACATATAGCACAATTTCCCCGGCCATATAATTAACATGATTTAATCTTGTTCGTTTTAATTTGGCTTTTTTCTTTTTTTCTTAACTCCCCTTTCAAAAATCACCTGGTAGCTGCCAAACTATTCATCAAAAACACCTGCTTGTGTAGAATGACCCGCTTGTGCTATAGCTCCAGTAATAGACGTCAGTAATGTATTGGAAAATCAGCATCATTTCACTTAATTTTTATCATGCATCATCTATTAAAAACGTTTCACTAGGCGAAATAATAGCTCGGCTCAATTGCGCTGCCTATAAAATAATGATGTTTTGGGAACGCATGGCTGTTTTTGATTTCCTCTTTCCTAAGGCCTGTCCTCTGCTCTGAATAGCTGGCACAATCTCCAAATGTAAAACGTTGAACTATTGAAAAAGTTACGAGCTCAATAAATATGTAGGAATGCCGGCCATGCCAAGAATAGCTATGAAAAGGATAGCTAGACAATAGCCCCTAACTGGACTGTGACAGGGTAATTATTGTGCATGCGTAATAAAATTCTCTTTACATAGGTCACTCGGAGAGTGTAATTAAAAACGCGTTATAGATTATTTTTATTGAAGCAATTAAACCAAAAAGCTAAAAAAGTAATTAAGTGTCGAGGTAATAATGGTGTTGGTCAACAGCGTTTGTTTTAGAAAAGGGTTTTGTCTGACCCCCCTCTCCGACGCTCAAACAACACACTTCCTTCAATTCACGCTCATCAATTAACCAGAGAGGCTCGTCCTCTCACTCGTAAACAATTGTGTTTATAATGCCAAATTCTGAACAGAATTTTACTAAATTATTGTCACGTGTGATAATTGCCAGAAAATGCTCGATTTTGAATTACAATCTCCCAACCCCCCGCATTGAGCGTCTGAAGATACCCCCCCCCCCCCCCCATCCACTATTCATGCCACCCGGTTTATAATTATGTTAAATTGGCATGTCTTATCAGCACTTAAAGACTCAGGATTATCTGCGTCTTGACTGCCGTATTCCTCGCGGATGTAGGCCTGTTCCTCTCACAAAGGGAGAGGGAGAGATAATATTGGGAGGTTAAACTCCACAATTTCCTCTTAAAAGAAGTAAGGGGAGCGTGTATGGCACGGATGCGCTCCTGCTTTGCGAGGGGGGGAGTTGGGCGGACGGGGGCGTGCGGGCCATTAACATCCACTTGACTTTGAGTGCAGGAGATTTTCCGAGCCAACACATACATGTTAGCTGACACGTCCACTGTGTTGATCTCTCTCAATTGTGTCGGAGTAACTGAATTCAGATGATATGCTAATGTGGAGCCGAAGTATGTTGGCCTAGTTAGCATATGGAGCAATTGGATTCATCTTATTATCATTCAGACCTGCGCGCGTCTGAACGGCACAATAATAATAATTGTCAGCTAGGAAAATACATTTGCATCATTTTATAAGGTCACAGATAAGTGTGGTATCGGGAGGAGATAAAAATTAAATACTATAGCCCAGATACAGATAAAGGTGTCTTTCTCAAAGTGGTCTGAATTAAGTTGTCCATGTTTTTCATAGAGTGCATGGATATAATCGAAGAAAGATCTAAGGGTATGTTTAGTTATCATTTAAATATTGACTTAAAATCATAACGGGATGACAAGCAAAATGAAAGGTGAAGGAAAGCAAGAGAAAGAAAGAAAGAATTAAGGAAAGAAAGAAAAGAAAGAACGAAAGAAAGAAAGCGAAAGAATGAAATAAAGATAAAGAATGAAAGAAAGAATGAAAGAAAGAACAAAGAAATAATTAAATAAATTAAGAAAAGAAAGAAAGAAAGAAAGAAAGAAAGAAAGAAAGAAAGAAAGAAAGAAAGAAAGAAAGAAAGAAAGAAAGAAAGAAAGAAAGAAAGAAAGAAAGAAAGAAAGAAAGAAAGAAAGAAAGCTAAGTTAAATCACATCCTGTGGTAAGTCTTGGGAAGTTCTGTGAATCCTTCTCAAGTGTCTGCAAACACTTTGCATTCTTGGAACATGGTTTGCCTGAAGCTAAACAACTTGCCTATACTGTCCAGCCTGAAGCTGATCACTGTACATACTACATATATGTGTCTTTATATACAGTACATTTCGCTGAGTACTTTTTACTCAAACTGAGTACATTTTACTCAAACTGAGTACAATTTTACTCACTTGGGCTCAAATCGACTCAGTTTGAGTAAAATTTACTCTGCGAAATTTACTGTGTCACTGTACATATTAATACTACATATATACTGTGTCTTTATACCTGTATCACTGTACATATCAATACTACATATATAATGTGTCTTTATGCCTGTATCACTGTACATATATTAATACATACTGTGTCTTTATGCCTGTATCACTGTACATATTAATACTACATAATATACTCTGTCTTTATGCCTGTATCACTGTACATGAATACTACATATATACTGTGTCTTTATACCTGTATCACTGTACATATGAATACTATATACTGTGTCTTTACGCCTGTATCACTGTACATATTAATACATACTGTGTCTTTATGCCTGTATCACTGTACATATGAATACTACATATACTGTGTCTTTATAACTGTATGATTGATTGATTGATTGATTGATTGATTGAAAACGGGGTGGGGGAAACTGTAAAACTGTACAACTGTACAAGCTAAACTGTACATTGGAATATCGACGAAACCATACTTGGTTCCAAGAGGAGGGTCTCGTGTATTCTTGGGTTAGGTCATTTACTGTACATTGGAGGGGGTTAGGTTAGGACATTTACAGGGGCCAGTTTCAAATTGCAGTCTCCCGTAGGTGTTCTTTGAGAGTGGTTTTGAAAGTTTGTAGTGATTCACATTCCTTTACAGCTTTGGGTAGGGCGTTCCACATTGATGTGGCATAATTGCAAAACGTGTTTAGTCCCTTGTTTGAGCCAAATCTGGGTTTAACATGATTTGTGGAAATCCCTCTGGTGTTGTGGTCGTGGTATTCACTGACCTTTGGGAAGTATTTTGACATGTACATGGGTACCTTGGTCGTGTAGTGTATCTTGTAGACCAGGCCCATTGCAAGTTGCTGTACTCTGTCTTATACTCTAAGCCATCCTAGGTAGTCAAAGTGGGCAGGGGTGAGGTGGGTTCTAGGAGTAAGGTCAAGTAGTAGTCTGACCAGTTTGTTTTGTGATGTTTGTAATCTTGTTTTTAGCGCCTTTGAGGTACTTTGGTACCATGAGGTGCAAGCATAGTCGTAGTACCCTTGAATGAGTGCTCCTGCCAGAGTCTTCAGGGTATTCTTGTTTACCAGAGAGGAGATCCGGTACAAGAATCTAGTTCGTTGGTTGACTTTTTTGATTACATTGGATGCCATTTTGTCACAGGAAAGATTTGCCTCTAAGATGGAACCTAGGTATGTAATTTCATCTTTCCTTGTGACAATATTGTCACCCACTGTAACTGAGAAGCCGTCGGTCTTGCTGAGTTTGTTATTTGGACTCTGGACTCTGTTTTACCCAGGTGTAATGATAATTTGTTATCAGCGAGCCAGGTGCAGATTCTGCCGAGTTCTGAGCTGAGGGTTGTTTCAACCTGTAACTTGTTCTTGTCAGAGACCAGCAGGGCTGAGTTGTCCGCAAACAAGAACAAGTTGATTGATTGATTGAATACTTTATTTTGACACAATCGTAGGACAAAACATTTAAAAGACAAAACAATAACAGTGTCAACACACTGGTCAAAAATGGATAAAACACAATAAAGCCAAGGCTTGTTTCCATTGTGGTTCATACATGGAACATAAAAAGGCACAGAAACACAAATGGACATGTACACTAGACAGAACACATCCTAAAAATGTTTATAAAAACACCTAACCTGACAACTCATACAGTTAACTAATGTTAAAAGAAAATCCGCAAACCCTTAAAAGCAACTCATGATAAAAGAAATAAAAGCCAAGTTATGATAAAAGAGATAAAAAACATATTAAGACCAATTTGAGTTGCTGCTGAGCCATGTTTTTAGGGCGGATTTAAATCCGAGAGGGGAGTTCAGGAGTTTTATGAATGTTGGCAGGGCATTCCACATTACCGTAAAAAAAAAAAAATGCATCTTTCCCCATGCATGTCCTGACTCTCGGTGGGACCAGGTCCGTGGGGCTTCCTCTTGTGGCGTGTTTGTGGACATCTCCTACTTTATTAAAATAATTGACTAGGTACTTGGGGACCGTTTCTTTCAGTACTTTAAAAACCAGTAGCATTTTAAACTGTTGCAGTCACAAGCTGACGACATGTCATTTGCATAAATTAGGAACAGTAGCGGTCCTAGTATGCTTCCTTGTGGAACACCGCAGCTCACTGTGAGGGGGGGGGGGGGGGGGGTAGGGTTTACCTCCACCATCTGTTCTCTCCCATCAAGGTAGGATTGCATCCAGCTCACTGATAGACTATCAAAACCAATTGCTTTTAGCTTGTCAATCAGAATGCAGTGTTTGCCCGCGTCCACCTCTTGTTTGTATCACTGTACATATGAATACTACATATATACTGTGTCTTTATACCGGCTGTATCACTGTACATATTAATACATAGGGGAGAACGGGGGTAGGTGTCAACACTTTTTACTCTAGTGTGAATTGCTCATCATCAAAACATCTTTCAATAGTCATTCCTACATTAAATTGAAGCTTAAGAAGTTGGCTTGAAATGTGTATCCCTCTTATTTTCCAACGTATTGTAACAAAGAGGAAATTACCTATCAAAGACACTCTGACACATTGTGACAACCAACCCCATCATGGGGATGGTTGTCACACACAATGGGGTTGGTTGTCACCATGTGTTTTAATGGGAAAATCTTAAAAAGAAGACAAGAAGGCAGAACAAAATTTGAAAGTTTAATTGCATTGACAAGTTGACAAATACATAACTTAATGCATCTTAACATGAACATAAACAGGAAACACATCTTTAGGCCATCCTATATAACAAAATAAGAATACAATAAATCAGCCTAACAATAATAGCCTACACAACATGTGACAACCAACCCCAAATGAAATGTGACGACCAACCCCAACTGGAATGTCTTGATAGCATCAAGGCTAACAGCCATCTAACAGCTAGTTAGCTAGCTAACAACAATCTAAACTATAGCTATCCCTTCATACTTTTTAAGGGTAATAATTGTTTCATTATAAACCAATTCTGTAAAAGCCTAGAAGAAAAATACTGAGGAGCGGAATATTTACAAATGGACATGAAAAACACAAAAAGTCCTCTTACCTCAAATTCAGCTGTTTCACTCCAAAGATGACAATGTAGGTGAACTCTGACCCCAATTCTGGACATTTAAATACCAAAGTATGGGAGACAAGATCCTCTGGTGGTGAAATATAATGAATGTGACAACCTACCCGTGTGACAACGTCCCCCGTTCTCCCCTACTGTGTCTTTATGCCTGTATCACTGTATTACATATGAATACTACATATAATACTGTGTCTTTATGCCTGTGTCACTGTACATATGAATACTACATATATACCGTGTCTTTATACCTGTATCACTGTTGTTGACAGAGTCTGCTATGGGGCGACAATAATATGTTCATGAGGCATGGTTTCTATCTTTAGCCATAATCGGCATGGTTTATTTCACATTGCTCCACAGCAGTACATGATACATCCTTCTCCTATGAGAGCGAAGGTGGAAGAGACAGAGGGGGAGTCGACATCTCCTTAAATACCCTCTACCTGGCGGTAGCATTAACGGCTCCGCCTATAGCGCCCTCTTGTGGAATCAGTTATATACAGTTAGACAGTTAGGCAGTTACACAGTTACTTACTCAGTTACTTGCAATCATATATAACCTCTAACTTTAACAACTGTACATATGAATACTACATATATACTGTGTATTTATACCGGCTGTATCACTGTACATATTAAAGGGGAACTATTTTACTATTTCTTTCACTATTTGGGCACTTTTACACAATTCCTGTGAGTCTATGGAACACCTCTGTAATATATATTTTTTTTTTATTCATTGTTTTGTATTTCTAATCAAGTCCTCAAAAACAGCATTTTTCTACCTCAAGATCTCGAGCCGTTTTGAGCCTGGGCTGCAGGTGCAGGTGCAGGTGCAGGTGCCACTGTGTGCAGCTCATCTTGTATCTCAACATTAACATGCAGCGGTGTCTTTATGACATCACAGATAGGCACATTTTCAGATGACTCAGTTCAGTGAGGGTGAATATTGTGAGAGGAGAATTGGAAGAATGCACCAATATGAGAATTTTGAGACATAGATCATATTAATATAAGTTCACATAGCTAGGAAACAATGCTAAACACTCAAAAAGGCCATTTATAAGATAGTTCCCCTTTAATACTACAACTCTGTAGTGTACAGTCCTCATTGATGTAAGCCGAGGTGTTCTTCAGATGTGCTCTTGCTCTTTCCATGATGCGCTCCTTGTCTTTGAACTTCAGGAGTTTCACAATACTGCCTCTGGGTTTCTCAGCTTCTCGTCTGAATCTACCTCTTCTGTGCTGCTCGTTCCATCTGAATTGAGTCAGCCTCCATTTTCAGTTTGGTGTTTAACAGCTCACGCACCTTTTTCTCTGTTTCAATCCATGATTCGTCTGCATGATCAAGTTTCAAGTTTCTTTAATAGTTGTCATACAGAAGTACAGAATACTTTTATACAAAATGCTTCTTATTGTTACGCTCCAGAGACTGTGCAAGACAAGATAAGTATGAAATAAAATAACATAGTAAAATTAGAAGTAAAAAAATGAGGTCACAGTGTTCAGTTTAGACATATGTACAATGTTCGATGCAGAATATACGTAACTGAGTTACCATACAATATACAATACTGTGCAGTGTACTAATATACAGTACTATATAAAGGCAGAAATGGGATGAGGTGCAATTTAGGTACAATTCACAGTAGGTGTACGAGTTGTAGTGCAAATCCTTTATCAATAAATATAAAGTGTAAAGTGTGTTTGTGTGATCTAAAGTGTGGAGAGTGGGTGCTGCAGTGTGTTGTTTGTTTGAGTGAGTGTGTGCGTGTGGGTGTGTGTGCTGTGTGCATTTTATGGTTGTTGCATAGTGTTTATTGTTCGTTTAGCAGCCTGATGGCCTGGGGATAGAAGCTTCTTCTGAGTCTTTCTGTGCTCGCCTTAAGACTCCGGTATCGCTTGCCTGACCGCAGCAGTTCAAAAAGGCAGTTGTTCGGGTGGCTCGAGTCCTTAATAATTCTCTTAGCCTTCCCCTTGCACCGCTTGTTGTAAATGTTCTGGAGGGTGGGAAGCCCCCCTCCAATTGTGCGTTCGGCTGAACGTGTCACTCTTTGTAGTCTGCTACGGTCTTGTGCAGTGCTATTCCCAAACCAGGAGGTGATGTTGCCGGTCAGGATGCTCTCTATTGTACATGAGTAGAAGTTCCTAAGGATCTTCTGACTGACTTGGAACTTCCTCAGGCGCCTGAGGAAGTAGAGGCGTTGTCGTGCCTTCTTCACAACACTGTCAATGTGTGTGGTCCATGTCAAGTCCTCGGATATGTGGGCTCCGAGGTACTTGAAACTGTTCACTCTCTCAACCGGTGCCCCGTCGATGCTGAGAGGGCTGTAGTCCTTGACCCCCGACCTCCTGAAGTCCACAATCATCTCTTTTGTTTTGCTGACGTTCAGGGAGAGGCAGTTCTCCTGACACCACTGTGACAGGTTCTCTACCTCTTCCAGGTAGGCCCTTTCGTCGTTGGCAGAGATCAGGCCCACCACTACTGTGTCATCAGCAAATTTGATGATGGTGTTGTTGTTCCGCTGTGCTACGCAGTCATGAGTGTACAGGGAGTAGAGGAGGGGGCTCAGAACACAGCCCTGGGGGGCCCCTATGTTGAGTGTGATGGATGAGGAGGTGCAGTTGCCGGCTCTTACCACCTGGGGTCTGCCCGTCAGGAAGTCCAAGACCCACTGGCAGAGGTCATAGTTCAAGCCCAGGTCCCTGAGCTTGGCTATGAGTTTGGAGGGGACTATGGTATTGAATGCTGAGCTGTAGTCGATGAACAGCATTCTCACATAGTTCCCCTGCCTCTTGTCCAGGTGTGATGCTGCTGTGTGCAGCACATGGGCTATGGCGTCCTCCGTGGACCTGTTGGGGCGATATGCAAATTGCAGAGGGTCCAGGTTGATGGGGAGGGAGGAACAGATGTAGCCCTTCACTAGCTTCTCAAAGCACTTCATGGCTATGGAGGTGAGGGCTACAGGGCGGTAGTCGTTGAGGCAAGCGGGCGTAGATTTTTTGGGTACAGGGATGATGGTGGACTTCTTCAGACAGGTGGGGATGACAGCCTGTTCCAAGGACAGGTTGAAGATGTCAGTGAATACCGGGGCCAGTTGGTCGGCACAGACTTTTAGGACGCGGCCGGGGATGCCGTCCGGTCCTGCTGCCTTCCTGATATTCACTTTTTTAAAGATCCGTATCACCTCATGCTCTGTTACCCTGAACACTGAGTCTCCATCAGCAGACCCCCCCCCCCCATTGCCGTGGTTTGTAGGCTGGTGTTGTTATTCACAGCCTCAAACCTCGCATAGAAGGAATCGAGATCATTTGCTAAGGAGATGTCACTGTTCAGTTTGAGGGGGGTGCCTTTGTAATCTGTCATTGTTCTGAGGCCCTGCCACATGCCTCTAGAGTCAGCCTGTTCAAACTGAAGTTCAACTTTATCCCTGTAACGCCGTTTTGCCTCTATTACTGCTCTCCTGACGTTGTATCTTGCCATCTTGTGTTCTTCCATGTTGCCTGTCACCAGCCCGGTGTTGTATGCTGATGTGCGCACTTTCAGAGCCTCACGGACGGATTTGTCTACCCAGGGCTTTTGATTTGGGTAGATTTTAATTTTGGTGGAGGGGATTGTTTCTTCTACCAGAGTACAGACATAGTCAACCACCGTTTCGGTGTATTCGTTAATATTGGCTGTGTTATCACGGAATACACTCCAGTCTGTGCATTCAAGTGCAGCTTGGAGTGACTCCTCTGACGTCACGGCCCAACGCTTAACCTCTCGCGAGACCACCGGCGTTCGCTTGAGACTTTGTTTGTACTTTGGCAAAAGAAAGATGGCGGCGTGATCGGACTTACCGAATGGACTAAGAGCCTGTGACTTGTACCCATTCTTAAATTGCGAGTATACATGGTCTAATATGTTCTCGCCTCTGGTGGGACAGGTCACATGCTGATAGAAATTCGGCAACACCTTTTTAAGACGCGCGCTGTTGAAATCACCCAGAACCAAAATGGCAGCGTCAACATTAGCTGTCTGGAGTTTGTTTACCTCGTCGTGAAGTTTTGAAAGTGCGACCCCAGTGTTCGCGTGTGGTGGAATGTACACTCCGATGAGGATGATGGACGTTAACTCTCTTGGGAGGAAGAAGGGTCGACATTTTATTGTGATAAACTCCAGGTCTGGGGAGCAGTGGTTAGACAGTTCCTTTGCGTTGCCTACATCGCACCACTCCTTGTTTATCATGAAGGCAATGCCGCCTCCTTTCTTCTTTAGTGACTCTTCTGCCGTCCGGTCCTTGCGGAGGACGAAGAAGTGGTCTGCCGGTTCTATTGCGTGATTCGGGACATCTGGACTCAGCCAAGTTTCTGTGAAACAGAGGACGTTACAATCCCGAATGTCCCTCTGGAATTGGATCCGTGCTCTGATGTCGTCCAGTTTATTCCCTATCGATTGCACATTGGCCAACAATATGCTGGGCAATGTGGTTCTGTGTCGTTTGGACCTCAGTCTGTTCTGGACTCCGGCTCTCTTCCCTCTTCGTCGTGGCGTCTCCTGGCTTTGGCCATGGCCACAACAAAGGATCTCCGCTGGCCATTGTTGTTGTTCGGCAATCCGATCCAGAGAGCAATCCAATCGGTACGTTTTCTTTAATCCAATGTCAATGATTGACTGACGGTCATACACGTATAATGCACCAACAGTAGGTGCAAATAAAACTCTTAATACTATAAAAATTAACAAAAGAAAGCACAGTCTCGACGGAGCGATCAGAGAGGCAGCCGTTCGTTGCAGCGCCATGATCATGTGGATCCGAGGTTATTCCATCAATTATGATGTGGTTCCTTCTGCTTTGTTTCTCCAGATAATCAAGTTGCTCAAGAATGGCATCTGACTGAACTGGAGTGGAGTGACCTTGTTTCACCCCTTTGTCTAAGTCCTTCAGAGCATTTTTATCCACAGTCTGTGTTGCTTTTATTTCCTCAATGTCCTCTGAGAGTATTTGTTGCACAAGTCCTGGAACTCTCTCACAATTCCATCAATCGTTTTGTTTGTTTGTTGATAATTTGTGTAAAGACCCGAAAAGATACCTCCTGTCTTTTCAACACCTCTTCATAAATAGTCTTTTGTTGATTCAGTATTTATTTAAGGGGAGACACTACAGGTGAATAGGGTAAAAAAAGTAACTAATAGATATCACAATGAAACTTCCCCAGTTGATTACTTATATTAAGACAAGACTTTTTTGTATTACAAGTTTTCTGAAATTGTACAGATGTGGGACTGGAAAACGAGGCGTCTACCGCCGGTAGCAAGCTAGATGACGCTAGATGACGTCTTTTTAAGCTGCTCTGCCTGGTTCAACCAGTAGGGGGAGTCGAGTTACACGGTGGAGAGTGGGAGCTATTCTACAATCTGTGTGTGTGTGTGTGTGCATGCGACACTAGTCTTGGACATATTATTTTGCAATGTAATGCTTTTCTGTAGATTATTTGACTGTCATTGGTACAGTAATGGTGTGGTATTTTCGATTACCGTGCGTTTTTTATGGATAATCATCTAGATACTCAGATACAGTGCAGTATTATTCTTTACGAGACAACCTATACGTGCTGGCACCGAAGACCCGCCCTACTCTGCCTCTGATTCGCAGAATGTGGCTCTAGTTAGGCTCTGGTTGGGGGAAATGTAACTGGCCCGTCGATTATTGTGACCAGGCTGTCCTGTGGATTTCAGCTGTCGCTGTACTGAATTTACTGGTAAGCTAACTTCGGTTTAACGTTAGTTTGTTTACTACAGTTATGTAGTCAACTAAGGTAACGTTACAGTAGCAACTGCTCAAATAAAGCTGTATCCACATTGCTGTCAAGTTAACGTTATGGTCTCTCGAAAATTGAATGCGACCTCAAGGCTTTTCAACACTGGCCGCGTAATATTAGTTAACGTTCATTTAGCAGGATGTAATGTGTAACGTTTAATCAACGTGAAATGGCCCTGAATACATCATATAATGTGTTTCCCATGTGCTTATATTGTAAGTGTATGCCCAAAAATATATATCACTGAATTGAAAATGGGGGACCCTGATGTAAACAAGACTAAAGTCTTTCTCTGGTCTGTGCAATGTGCATCCCCTTAACAATTGTGTGTATTGAGCTGTACTGTATTGTACTCATTCTGCAATCTGTTAATGACATTTACATATCTGTAGATACTATATCTATATCTGTACATCCCTTACCTACTCTTACTAGTTACGCTGCTGGCCAGTATGACTTACTACCATATAGTGTCTTTATACCTGTATCACTGTACATATTAATACTATCTATATCTGTACATATCTCTTACCTACTCTTACTAGTTACGCTGCTGGCCAGTATGACTTACTACCATAGTGTCTTCTTTATATCTATATCATTTTCCATACCCAGTTCTCTTCTCTAATGGCTATTTTCTTTTTATGTTGCAGATACCTGTCAAACTGTCAAACTGTCAAGCTCAATACACACTAGTTAAGGGGATGCAAACTAGTAAGAGTAGGTAAGAGATATGTACAGATATAGTTATAGTATTAATATGTACAGTGATACAGGTATAAAGACACTATGGTAGTGGCCATACTGGCCAGCAGTGTAACTAGTAAGAGATATGTACAGATATAGATATAGTATTAATATGTACAGTGATACAGGTATAAAGACACTATGGTAGTAAGTCATACTGGCCACTTCTTCCTACTCCTTTTCGAACATGTAGATTGAGTTGTGTTTTGCTTTTGTTATTGTTTGTTTGTATTCATTGCATGTTCGAAATAAAGATATCAAATCAAATCAAATAGACAGTACTGCTACATCTATACATTTATGACATATCAGATTTGCAAATACAGTACTGTTTGTGATACAAAAGTGTCCAGAAAAGGAGTGTATATACATTTGGCGTAGAAACTGTACATTGGAGGAGGTTGGTTGGGTGGGGTGGGGTTGGGTGGGTTGGGTGAGGGATGTACATTGGAGGTGGGGGGGGGGGGGTTGGGTAGGGGACACACACACATTTTACACTGTGCATTGGAATATTGACAAAGCCTTACTTGGTCATTTACTGTACAACTAGGTTAGGACATTTGTAGGGGCCAGTTTCGAATTGCAGTCTCACGTAGGTGTTTTTTGAGAGTGTTTTTGAAAGTGGGTAGCGATTCACATTCCTTTACAGCTTTAGGTAGGGCGTTCCACATTGATGTGGCATAATTGCGAAACGTGTTTAGTCCCTTGTTTGAGCCGAATCTGGGTTTTACATGATTTGTGGAGCTCCCTCTGGTGTTGTGATTGTGGTATTCACTGACCTTTGGGAAGTATTTTGACATGTACATGGGTACCTTGGTCGCGTAGTGTATCTTGTAGACCAGGCCCATTGCAAGTTGCTGTACTCTGTCGTCTACTCTAAGCCATCCTAGGTTGTCAAAGTGGGCAGTGGTGAGGTGGGTTCTAGGAGTCAGGTCAAGTAGTAGTCTGACTAGCTTGTTTTGAGATGTTTGTAATTTGTTTTTTAGTGCCTTTGAGGTGCTTTGGTACCATGAGGTGCAAGCATAGTCGTAGTACCCTTGAATGAGTGCTCCTGCTAGAGTCTTCAGGGTATTCTTGTTTACCAGAGAGGAGATCCGGTACAAGAATCGCGTTCGTTGGTTGACTTTTTTTATTACATTGGATGCCATTTTGTCACAGGAAAGATTAGCCTCTAGGATGGAACCCAGGTAGGTAATTTCATCTTTCCTTGTGATAATATTGTCACCCACTGTAACCGAGAAGCCGTCGGTCTTGCTGAGTTTGTTATTTGAACCGAAGAGAATGGACTCTGTTTTGCCCATGTGTAATGATAGTTTGTTGTCGGCGAGCCATATGCAGATTTTGCCTAGTTCCGAGCTGAGGGCTTTTTCAACCTGTAACTTGTTCTTGTTTACATCAGGGTCCCACTGTCTGGAAATATAGTAAAATTATTGAAGGCCCCTCACAACCAACTTGTGCACATGCCCTAGGCTGCCAAAGATAAAAACTAGGAGTTTACATCTGTAGCCTAGCTGTGAGATCCAATGTAATAAAAAAAAGTCTGCTACGTCTTGCTATGTTGTGTTTCAATACAGTGGGTACAATACAGTACAGCTCAATACACACAATTGTTAAGGGGATGCAGACCAGAGAAAGACTTTCGTCTTGTTTACATCAGGGTCCCCCATTTTCAATTAATCATGACACTGCGGTGGCCAGGAGCGCGCAACAAGATGGTATACAATGGTATATGATTTATGAATAGTATATTCCACTATAGCAGTATATGGTGTGCTGTACATTTGAATCTAATCTAATTTTGAGAGTGCAAATGTAACAGTAAAGTGCAATAGTGATATACAATGAACAGGTGATTAAACTGTGTAAAATATATAAATTAGTACTACTGAGTAATAGTGCTAATCACTACTCAGATGTATGTATAGAGTTGTAGTATAATACAGTGATACTCACTTTGGTTGAATGGAATCATTGACACAGATACCATCCAAATAGTAGTTATCTTGACTTTAATGTGGGTCTACAGTAACTTAAAAACACATGAACACACAGTGCACTCGCTCACACCATAGGTCACTTTAAACACAAAGGACACTTTAAGAAAATAACTTGTTGTGATTAATGCATAATATAGTTAGTAATAGCAATTATAGCATAGGGGCATAGCAGTAAAACTATATATTGTACATAGGACCCAGTGCCTTTAAGTAGTAGCTCAAAACCCCACTCTGTAGCTGATGGCGATGGAGTGGAAATAGTCTCCAGTTTGACAGGTATCTGCAACATAAAAAGAAAATAGCCATTAGAGAAGAGAACTGGGTATGGAAAATGATATAGATATAAAGAAGACACTATGGTAGTAAGTCATACTGGCCAGCAGCGTAACTAGTAAGAGTAGGTAAGAGATATGTACAGATATAGATAGTATTAATATGTACAGTGATACAGGTATAAAGACACTATATGGTAGTAAGTCATACTGGCCAGCAGCGTAACTAGTAAGAGTAGGTAAGGGATGTACAGATATAGATATAGTATCTACAGATATGTAAATGTCATTAACAGATTGCAGAATGAGTACAATACAGTACAGCTCAATACACACAATTGTTAAGGGGATGCACATTGCACAGACCAGAGAAAGACTTTAGTCTTGTTTACATCAGGGTCCCCCATTTTCAATTCAGTGATATATATTTTTGGGCATACACTTACAATATAAGCACATGGGAAACACATTATATGATGTATTCAGGGCCATTTCACGTTGATTAAACGTTACACATTACATCCTGCTAAATGAACGTTAACTAATATTACGCGGCCAGTGTTGAAAAGCCTTGAGGTCGCATTCAATTTTCGAGAGACCATAACGTTAACTTGACAGCAATGTGGATACAGCTTTATTTGAGCAGTTGCTACTGTAACGTTACCTTAGTTGACTACATAACTGTAGTAAACAAACTAACGTTAAACCGAAGTTAGCTTACCAGTAAATTCAGTACAGCGACAGCTGAAATCCACAGGACAGCCTGGTCACAATAATCGACGGGCCAGTTACATTTGAGTACAGCTGTAACAAAGTCCAATATGCCCTCGTTCATTAGATCCAAAGCATCAATTGCTTTTCCTCGACTCTAACGCTAGTTTAATAGCTAATGACTAATGGCTAAACAGCTGATTTTGTAAACATGAGGCAGAGTAGGGGCGGGCGCTGGATGGATATAATTCCAACTTGACTTTGCGCCTCCTGGCGGCACAAAACAGAAACCGCACCCACCCTAATAAAACCATTTGACGAGAGCCGTTAACGGGCGGCAGAGGGCGTTGAAACGGCGGTAGGAGGGACCTCAATTTGCAATGCTGTAACTGTATGTTTAAATATGCAAATGAGGCATTATCTACTTAAATATGCACTAATTTGCATATAATTCCAGGACAGAAATCTGAACATTGGATAAAGCCATTTTCAAAATTATAGTTTCATTTTGTTGACATATTAGAGCCAAAGGTTATTACAGAGGGGATTTTGGATATCTCTTTGTATCACTCCATAAATCAGAAAAATACTCCATTCAGTCCATTTTTATGGTAAAATTCCATATTTCGCCATGTTTTTAGGAATAAAATGTGATATAAATCAGGGTATGAATGCGATATCAACAAACCCTTCTGTAAATACCTTCAGAACATAGATATGAATAGAACTGGAAGGTTTGGTGTATGTGACTGCTACTGAAGTGGAGATTTCTGGCACAGAGTATGAGGAAAAACTCTTAAAACTCATTTTTGGGAAAACGCCTTCAAAGTTCTGTATTGTAAAATGCCATACTTTATTTTTTTAAACAGATATTTACAAACACAATATCTAATCAAACCATTAGTAATAGACAACCTAAACACATGCCTGATAACTGAATAATAATAATAATGATGTTATTGAACTGAGCAGAACTACACACAGGCTACAAACAGTGTAGTACAGTGTAGTACCCCCTAATAGGCAAAACATATTTAAATAGATATCACTATGAAACTTTCCCAGTTTGTTATGTACATATAAACTAAGAAAAAATATATTGCAAGTTTTCTGAAATGTATGTTTATATATGCAAATGAGGCACTTCCTCATTAAATATGTGCACATTTATGGATGCAATAAGGCAATATGAAGTAAAATAAACAACTAAATGTGTGTTATTGACGTTTTATTGTCACTAGTTTGTTTAGACATGTTTAGGAAGCAAAATATAACAAAATCTCAAAATCAACAAAAAAAGTATATTTGCCTATTCACCCACAGTGTCTCGCCTTAAGAGTGTCCATAGTTACAAACTCAGGTTCAACTTAATTTGTGTTCCTAAGATTTTTGCTAGATGATGCCATCATTCAGTACCTGGTGGTAGCTTGGTTGTAGCCTGGCCTGATGGTGGTAGCTTGGCTGGTAGCCTGATCTAGCTGGTTGCCAAAATGAGCAGAGGCATTTCAATCATAGGCGGCGGGTGAGCTGAACATTAGGGGAGGCTATAGTTGGGAGTCGTGTGGACCGTGCAAAATCCCTTTTACCTTTTTTGCTTGCACACTGCGTGCACCTGCAAACGGTGCTGTCCAGGTTCTGATTTAATACAATACACACAGCCACTAGGCTACTACAGCGAGCACCATTTCATATATAGTGCAAATTAAGTGTTCAAAATAAATTCATTTGGCGTTTTTTCTCTCCCTGTTTTCGCTCGTGACCTTTCACCTAGATCCCTGATGCCTACATCCCCAGTTTGGGTATCATTGGAAAGTCACACTCATTGGCTACAACCCTGCCCAATAATCTTCGAGATCGCCAAATGATTGATGGAGCTAGAGTCCCGCGAGTCGGAGTTGTATTTGTACAACACTGTGTACTTCGGCGCACGGCGTGTAACTCGAGAACTGCTGAACGGATTTTATTTAACTTTTTCTTTTGCTATCGACAGGCAACAAATAGGGCTTTAATTCGATATATATATATTGTATTAAAAAATATGCACATCCGAGCCGCTAGAGGTTGCCAAAGTGCCAGTGGGAAAATCGTCCTCAAGAGGGCCCACATGTGGGCCGTTGCATGTTAGAGGTTAAGGCATCCAATATGATTAACCATTGTCTTACCTTAATGCAGCCAAATCTAAATGCGACGTTTAGTCTTGGCATCAATGATCTTTTCTGCTTTAAGTTAGTCTGTGAGATCACTTTCAATGTGAAGCAGTCTCAGAGTCTCTCCTGGCGCATATTGTTGTTCTTCTTACCCAGTTTCGGATGCGCCTCATTGCTGAGAAAGAGTTCACAAGTTGTGGTGCCGACGGCAATGAAGGAAACGTTTTCCATAATTTGGATCTTATCATGCTTTGAAAACAATGTACATACAGTAGCTCTAAAAACTTTCCACGATTTGATGAACTCTGACTCTCATCATGCCCTCGTAGAGCAAGCCCTTGTTTGCAAAGATAAAGCAACATACAATAGCCTCAGGTGATCCGGTGTTATGCCCAGTGGCAGCCCGGGCAGGGTTCTGAATTACTTTTTTTATATGTTGCCTTGGAAAAAGACCTTATATCCATTTTGCTTTTTGAAATTTGACTCAAAATAGCTTGCTCATGGTGTTCGCTACAAACCGATTGGTGGGCGGAAATTCGGAATGCAGATGTTTACAAAAAATGTATTATGTTTTGCTGCAGGATCGGGATGTGATTGGCTACATTATTTAACCTGAGCCTACCCATAATCACCAGATTGTCACCAGGTGGCTGCAGCGACAACACACACACAATATAGTAGCCTATATAATGCTGCGCACATATATTATATATCATTTTCAAAATTCCCAGCATAACATTTGGGTATGCTAAGCTAGGGTTGGGCATTGTTTGGATTTGAACGATTCCGGTTCCGATTCCGATTCTCCATTTCGATTCCTGTTCTAAACGATTCTCGATTCCGATTCTTTGAGGTGCAGGTCAAAACAGGTCACAGCTTATTTCGCAGGAGATTATTATTATTATTTTTAAATCTTAAATTGTTTTCATACTATTCACATTGTCAGTTGACTTGATACAGTTTAATTTGGTTGCTGTACTGTAACTAGGGTATTAATTAACAAAGTAACAACGTTTTTTTTTAAGAATCGAAATTAAGAACCAAAATGCAAATATGTTACTTCTGGTTCCAGAACCGGAAGTTAGGAACCGGTTCCTATTAGAACCGGTTCTCGGTGCCCAACCCTAGACTTAGCCTACCCTAGCCTTCATTACCCACCGGCCACCGCCTATGATTTCAATCATTAGAAGGTGTGCCTATTCATTAACAGAAATGACAATGGTACAAGTAATACAATCCCTAGTCTTATCCCACCTTGACTACTGTCCAGCAGTCTGGTCTAGTGCTTCAAAACAAGAGCTTAACAAGATCTAACTGACTCAGAACAGAGCTGCCCGCCTGGCCCTTCACTGTTCCAGTGTGGAAGGGATGCATGCCAGGCTGTCATGGTTGAGGGTGGAAGACAGACTGGCTTCATCCTCTTTGGTAGAAATATCTGCACCTTGAGAGTGCCTATATGTTTATATACACAGAAGATGATACATACTAAAGATCAACATGTTTATAATACCATACCAGACA
This sequence comes from Notolepis coatsorum, assembly GCF_963971535.1. NCBI lineage: Eukaryota > Metazoa > Chordata > Actinopteri > Aulopiformes > Paralepididae > Notolepis > Notolepis coatsorum. The sequence continues at coordinate 166,469,247 of NC_140167.1, forward strand.
TGCAGATATGGAAAGATTCACGCTTCCACTACCCAAAACGAATTAATTAAAGAAAACTGTAATGTATAGAGCTATGTCAAACTGGAACAAACTGCCATTACAGTTAACACATAATTATTACCAGTAAGACACGTTTCGAAGAGAAATTGAGAACAGGGATTTTACAGAAAGAAATAATTGTATGATGATTTTTTTTATCCAAATTAGGACATTTGTGTGGTGGTAGGTGAGAGTTCGGACCTCTGTCACCTCTCCACTTCTGTGGAGCTTCATTCATGTGTAGACAGACAAATGACTATATTTACTGTCATTATTATTCTTTGTTTTGGTGTTGTTGCTTGTACAATTTGAATGGAAGTATTGTTTTATTCTGATTGTACAATGATTTTATGTTTGAATGTGTTATGTTATTTTGAGAGGACCCCAGTAAGAGTAGTTGTTACTGAGGTAACAACTAATGGGGATTCTAAATCAACTACACTAAACTACTGTGTCTTTATACCTGTATCACTGTACATATTATACTACAACCCTGTATACATCTGATTAGCAGTTAGCACTATTACTCAGTAGTACTAATTTATATATTTTATATCTAGTTTAATCACCTGTACATTGTATATTACTGTTGCAGTAATATACACTGTTACATTTGCACTCTGGTTGGATGCCAAACTATTTTTGTTGTACTTGTATCTAATCTAATCTGAATCTAATCTAATGAGTTTGTGGGTTTGTGATCATGTTCTTAAATTAAAAACAGTTACATACTGAGGTAGAGAGGATTGTGATCATGTTCTTAAACTAAAAACGTTAGGTTATGGCTATAACCAAGTTATGTGAGTTTTGGTGACGCTCGGCGTCACTACTGCACTGTACCTCGCTCGTGCACGCGCACTGAATAAAAAATGTACCTTTACATCCCAACATCCGTCTGACCACACCCCTATCAGCTTACCTTCATAAGCAGGTGTGTGGCCACCTACTTGCCTCCTTCCCAAGCTTTCACGGTGAGATCAAGGGCAGCAGCGGCGTCTGACGCCGAGCGTCACCAATACTCACAGAACTCGGTTATAGCCATAACCTAACGTTCTGTATCGTATGGCTCCGCTCGGCGTCACTACTGCACAAGGGAGGCCGAGCGAGAGCCATCGCCCGACAAATGTACCCCGCTGAGGCCCCCCACAACCATCAGATCGGGGAGGACCGAGCCCCCCCCGACCCCCCCTAATGGAGGGCACCCCCCCTATTGGAGGTTCCCGGGAGGGCGACGGACCCGACCGTGCGAAGAGGCACTCAAGCAACTCAACGCACAGGGTGAGCAGACCGTGGCTTGACCCTACGACTACACACACGCACAACCCGCATGCCACCCGGGAACGAACGGAAGGAACAACCTCGTTACTGCCCACAGAATCACGGGGTCAAGAGCAAACCCAACCCTGTGGCAAGGCCGTAGCAGCGGAGCGCGAAGGAAGACCCAGACCCACCGAAGGGACTGGATCCCCTGGAAAACGGGGGCCCGGAGAGGTCAATGACGCCAGGCATCAAGACCCCACCGGGCGGTCACTTAGTGACACCGCCCCCCACATCACCAGCGTATTTGGATCAGGCCCCTCCAAGAGCGGGCCCTTTCCCCCCAATAGCACACCGCCTGGCATACTGACCCTGCAGAACAGGCAGTCAGCACGGCCGTAAACACTCAAAGGTTAACCAACGGAAGCAGGCAGCGTACCGGGGAAACCAGGCAACAGGCTGTAACCCGAGCCTGGAGTCAGCTGAAAACAGCCACCCCGGCGGAAGGGGCGTATGCTGGCGTTGTTGATCACCATGACAAAGCCTCCTTTAAAAACCCCCACCCAGAGGGGTTGAGGCAGAGAAGGCTGACATGATTGGCAGACGTCATGAACGTGCAGGGGCACACTCAACCGGACAACCCATGAGTTGACACTGCTCCAACACACCAGGGAACCAACCACCATGTCGTTACCCTATGCGGTGGTCGTTCCTATAACCCCTCAGGAAAAACTCCAAAACACACCTGCGGGTATCATACCGCAGTACAAGTGTTGCAGTTTTTCAAAAAAGGGTTATTCCAGGCCTACGGGTCGACGAACATTACTTCGGACCGGGCCTGGCGGCACGGGAAGCACAGAGTTACCAGAGGAGGTCCAAGACCACCCCAACAGCCCCCTCCACGCCACGCGTGAGAGAGGAGCGAAAAGAATGGAGAACCAGCCCCAAGCACACCGCCCTTGGTATTCCCAGGCGGTCTCCCAACCAAGTACTAACCAGGACCAAACCAGCGTAGCGGCCGAGATCGAACGAGATCGGGCGTGTACAGGTTGGCATGGCCGTAAGCCATTACGACAGTGCAGAGTACAATATGTTCCATAGCGCCTAACCCTGCGACACCCGGACCGACCTGGCATTTTCCCCCCCGAAAAAAGCACAAGTCCCTCAGGGTACCAGAACAGCAGATCTGAATCCCCGGCGGACAACGGGTTTACTGACCTGGACCAGCGTGACCAGAACCAGTCCCGTGCCCTAACCACGCCGATATGCCTACTCCAGGAGAAGGGGCAGATATGCGTGTTGATCTTTAAAACATGAAAAGAAGGCGCCACCCAGACGGTCGGTGCGAACCGCGCCTGGAGGGCGTGAGACCCCTCTACATATGTTCAGATCCATTCCGTGATCATCCCCCAGATATGAACGAGAATCCGTCGATAACCAATACAGGTCGTCGGAAGAGGAAAAAACCTCCATCCCAGTTGCTTTATAAAAACGCTGTTTTAACCACAAGCAACCAAGGCGTGCTAGTCACCCGCCTGATCTTCAACAGAACACCCCGAGCTAGCACTTAACGTGCGTCGGGACACAACCACATCAATGAACAGGCTATTTAGACCTTTCAGTGAATCCCCAAGGCGCCCAGGGGAACGACAAGAGGGGTGTGGTGCTTCCTAAACTCCAACTCTTTTTAATAAAAAAGAAGGAAGCACCAACAGTATGAATCCCAGTCTACACAGCCGAGTGTAAAAACTGTTTATATTTTTACATCCAGTCACCCCTTCCACAGAGGATTTAGACCGAAATTCCCCAGAAAGCCTTCCCACGTGAGTCGTAGAATTAAAAAGCCATGGCAACTGCGAGTCACGTGACCAACTGACTCAAGTTACACATAAAATCGAGCGTAGCGGACCCGTAAGTCCTACGCTCTAACCCGACACTTTGACACAACAGACCTTACGTAAAGATCTAACTCACGGAAGCCATCGTCATAGCAACGTATCGTACGCTATGACGGGGGGAAACCCCACACACAACTCCAACTCCTGTTTGTAAGGACAACCCTTCCCCCCCCCCAGCCAAGGCGTTTAACGGCTTGGCCCTGACTGGCCCAACAGGAGATGAGAAAACCCATTTGACCAATCAAGTGGGAAGGAGGGGTTTATTCGGCACCCCCTCACAAAACCCTTCGCCCTGCACACAATAACAACTGTAGCATATGAAACCTTTGGTAGAATGCCAATGAATAGCGCAAGCTAATACAATGCATGCTACCCACAAAATGTGAACAGGGTTTACAACAAAACCAAGTCGTGTGCGTGTGTGAATCCTACACCCGCATTCCATGTTGTACATAGAAAAACACTGATAGAGAGTATAACGGCTAGGCCGTGGAACGTGTGTATACAAGCATTACTGCAACTAACACAACAGTGTTGTAGTTCAACATTACTTCGTGTGTAAGCAACAGACCATACAACCAGCTTTTACCTGCATGTGGAGCGTCAGGCCGAGATAGAAACCCTTCTATAACCGAGTGAATGCTGCAGACCTTGCTTTAATCTCATAACACGAACGTAACTCATCCATCAATGTATACCAATGTAGATTCACACTTTTCAACCTCATCATATTTTGGTGAAGAAACACACAGTTTGTTTAACCAAAAAATACAGTCCCCCTTTAGGGGACTTTTTATTTAATCAACAAATAATATGAGAGGGCCGGGGAGGGGTAAACAGTGGGGACCGCATGGGGAAAAAAGTCACTGTCTAGCGGCGTCTGCTGCCTCGAGCCGCTCGGGCTTTGCCACCCCGAGAAGCCCCGGAGGGACGGTAGGCAATCGGTTGCTGGTCTCGTCGATCCCTACCGTCACCTCCGGTCGTAGATGGGCCGGCTACAGCAGCAGCACCGTCTCTCCTCCTGGCCTTCGTCGACGGGCCAGCAGTGGCGATGGAGGCATTGGCAGCCACGGCGGAGGAACCTCGACGACGTGGAAGCCTTCTGACTCCACCGGCGATGACGGGAGGTGGAAAATGGGGTTGGAGCACGGATCTCTCCTCTGCCATCTCTCTGCATGTTGAGGTCATCAATTGCAGGGCCTTCCCGAACAGTCCAGCATCGGAGATGGTGGCCGTCAGAAGATGAGACCTCTTCTTCTCCGGCACACGGGCCTGCTCCAGCCAAAGGTGGCGCTGGATCAGAGTTGCCAGGGCGCGCACTTTCCCAGAGGCTATGGCCTGCACCTGGGTCAGATGCAGGACAGCTCCTGCCGCCTGGGTGAGCTGATCATGTTGTACCTCCGACCGCTCCGTGCCGCCCGTCATTATCCCGGATACAAATCTAGCCAGCTGTGCGATGTTAGACGCAGCAGCCAGCAATTGTGTACCCGCGATGAATGACTAGTCACTCCAATACGCCAACCGCCTAGCCGATCTTCCTTGGAGAACCGGCTTGCATAACGGCTCCCACACCACATCCGGACAGAGGAGAGCGGCCATCGGCCTATCAAGCCGTGGCACACCCTCTCTCATACCTTCAACCAAACCCACCACCTGCGTAACTGGTACGTAGGCGGGAGGGAGGCCCATGCTGTGGGACACCACCTGGCCCCGACGAACATAGGCCCCCATTGAAGGGAAAATGGGTAGACAACGTCCACCCCTCTCACCGGGCGACGCTGCCAGAGATGACCTATTAGATCATCGGGGACAGGAGCAGGCAGTGGCTGCGGCAGCGGCACGCCGTTTGCAGCGGCCGCCACCGCCATAAGCTCGGGGAACAAAGCCCACAGTTCCCCCTGCAGACTTTCCTCCACCGAACCCGCATCCCTCACATGCAGCAGGCTGCGACTGGTTAAGGAGCCACAGTCTGATGTGGCTGATAGTAGGGCATCCTGCCGAAGAGGCCGAGGGGTTTCCCCGACATCCTCGAACAAGGCGCCCCAAGGAGACATATCACCCCCCTCCAGTGTTACCTGAACGGGTGGGATATTCGTCTCTACTGGGCCTTCAAACAAGAACCCGTCCGCCTCTACCATGTAGTCCTCTGTTTCCATTGGACAGCTAGAGACCGAGGCATCCTCGCTGGTCTCCAGCAATTCCCCAAACCCAGGCCGTTCACGTCTGCAGGACACCATCTTGCAACGGGACCGAGCAGACGCAAAAAGCTTGCGTCTCAAATCCTCCAGAACCAACGGAACCGGCCGTTCAACAACGGACGATTCCCCGGAACCAGAGGAACCAGAGCCAGGACCAGGCCATTGCAGAGTCGACGGCACCGGTGCACTGGCTCCTCGGAGAGGCAAACTACCCATCGGATGCCTACCGGGCGTGGCTGCCGACCACGAACGCGGCAACAGCCCCGCACCACCCAGATAGCAAAAGATGTTAATTCAATGTTTAGTTATGGTCAAAATGCTTGATTTTTGGTTAAGGTCGACGATTGATGGTGGATCAACCATTAACCGATGAACCAATTGACCAATGTTGAAAACATGTCATTGAATCAATATTGTTTTGTGGTTGAATTTTAATGATTGAAATGCCAATATCTAATAAATGTTGAATCAACGTATGCTGTTCAACGTAGGCTATGCTGTTTGTCGTCATTGTCTCATCACCCAGACTGCACTGCACTTGTGCCCCGCCTCCCAGAATGCACCTGTGTGGCAGCTTCCTGGCAGCTACCTCATGTCTCTCTGCATCATTAAGACTGGTTAGTACTGCATGGCAATAATGTCGATTATGTTGTATGTTGTATGTTGTATGTATGCTTTCTATTGCAAACGCCAGCGGAGTAGTGCCGTGTTCATTTTTACATGGTAGAGAATATTATATTAACCGTTATGCATGCCTGCTAGCTGAAGCTAATTTAGCTAGTAGCGTTAGCAGTTAACTATAATGAATGTTTCTTGATTTTGGTGTTTAGTGATATCCACCTGTTGCATATACTGTTATACATTTTATGTAGGCTAACGTCAGTAACGTTTCAAAATGTGGCTTATGCTGTATTCTTTAACAGGATACACTGGCACAATCAGTTAGCTTAGCATTGCTGCTACCATTATGCTTGCTTGCTAAAAAGTCATGGTAAACCAACAACATGGCAGGGTGCAGGCATACAGGCCGGGCCTGTCTCTCTCCCTCCCTCCCTTATGTGTGTGTGCTTAAAACAGTGAATGATGACCGCATGTTCTCAGAGCATTTTCAGAGCACTGTTAAACTGTTAAATGGTCATTTTAAAACTAATATAATAAATTAATGTATATAGTGGTATATTTATGAGGGGAAAAAAATATTTGCAACAACTTTTAACCTTTATACAGGTAGGTTATTGATAACTAATTCTGTTATGAGTGTCATATTACAGTGACATTCATACAGTATCCTTTGATTTCACATAATTTAATTATTATTTCACAATAAAATACTGTAATCAAAATCCTCTGTAATATCACATCAGATTTTGTAATCTCACAATAACATAGCAATATTTTACATTTAATTATTATTTCACAATAATAGTATCAACATTGAAAGTCTAGGGACATCTATGGACCTCAGGGAATGTATTCAGAGTGTCAGAAATATTGTGTCTATTACTAGGCTTGCTTAAATTGTGATGAAACAAAGGAGAATATGAATTATGATTTTTCTTTGCATCTTTGACAGTGAATAACACCATGCTAATAATGACCAAACATTAAAAACTGCCACTGATCTCGTTCAGTCCCCTCTTGAGATCATGTGTAAAAAAAAAATCGAAGGAAATTAATAAAGGGAAGATTATTAAACCGAAGGTTCTGTAGATACAGTACTGAATTCTCCCATCCGGACCAATGCAATTTGAAATATTATTATAGAATATGATGCTTATAAATGACCTTATTATAGCCAATTCGCACATTTATATATATATATGAGTTCAATTTGGATTTAGTATCACCAGGCATGCATACGAACAGATAATAATCTACTGTAATCTACTGTACTTTTTAATTTTCCCCACAGTTTTGAAACTAATTTCAGATCTAATTGTTCCTACATGTTAACAATAGGGAAGAGAAATTAACTGTGTTTAAAAATTTGTCAAACGTTACCTTTTGTGGCTTATTATCCCGAATAATAACAGTTATTGAAATAATTCATACAGAACTCTGAACCTTGAATCCCATTATAATCTTCCAGGAAGTGTAGTTCAGAAAAATTCCCACGGTTAAAATGTTTCAAAATGGTCGCCCTCTCGGAATATACTCAAAAAGTTAAATCTATCTAATGGCACTTTTAACCTATTCCTAAACTAACGTATTGATGATAATATACATTCTACATGCTTTTGTGACATGTTAGTGATGTTAATACTTGAATAGGTTTGATATTAAAAACGCACATTTTATGCAACACTCGGGTGGAACAGGTTAACCTGCTGGTTGTGTGTCCCATTCACAGCTCAGTAAAAGAGAAGTGCTCCATCCATCTTGACTCCCGTGTCCGTTATTCACACAGGACAGAAACACAGTGGTCACATTTGCTTCACTGATTCTAAAAAGAAAATTATTTTCTTTAATAGGTTGAAGGTTCATCATCCTTACACAGCTTGCACAGGGAGATATCTTATGTCCCATATGTGATGAACAGAATTAAGCTCAACACTGCAGTGATGAGTGAAATTATTGGTTCTGTGTTTCAGGTTCATGGTAGAGGGGTCTACAGTCAAATTGTGAACTTATCATTTAACAGCATCATAATTCTTTTTTTGCTGTTTAGTGTTAGTCTCCTTGTATTTAAAGAAGGCTAGACGCCGCAGAGAGGGAAGATGACACACTGGAGTGGCAGGAGAGTCCAGGCTGATGAGAGGTCCCTATGTGTACGGGTGGCAAAACAGCGCCAGTGTCCTCTCCATTCACACTCCATTGGGAGCAATTAGGGGTTACAGGGGCACTGCCATGCTAGACTAACTTAGGTTATTTGGATTGAATATTTAAATTATGTATAGATTTTGTAAAATATAATTTCCCCCAATAGTATTGAGTTAACCTATGATTCCTTCCTATCCCTAGGTGTGTGAGGTGGGGCCCAGCAGACATACCGGACGGGGAGACAGAGGAAGCCTTGGGGGCTTTGAAAAGGGATCTGCAGAACATTTACTCAGGCATGCAATCTACTTTACTTTTGGTGAATTGACACATGATTTAATTGTTGTTACTTGGGTACTCATTACATGTATTTGTATGTCTGTACACAGAGGAAGGGATGGGTGGGGCAGAGAGCAGAACTTCTGATGGAGAGGACCTACGTCATCCTGCAGCGGTACTTGAACAAAATGCCTGCACCAATGATGGTGGAGCTCAAAGAGGAATGGCCTTTTCTCTTCGCTCAGACGAGGCTATTCTCCCACTTTGGCCTCCCGATGCCCTTCAAAAGATCCAAGATGCCCTGGGTCAGAGAGGACGGACCATCCTGCAGTTCTGCCAGAAACTGGACAACCCAGAGATCAGGGAAGTTCTGGCCAGATATGATCCAGAGGCTTCGGAGAAGACTCCTTATGGTGTACTTCAAGGAGCCTACCGAGAAACTGCTGCTCGGAGTTGATGTACGTTTTATTTATTTAAATATCAAAATATTTGAAATGCTAAACGAGTGATTACAAACCCTACAAACACTGTGATAGACCCTCTAAACACTGATAGACCCTCTAAACACTGTGATAGACCCGACAAACACTGTAAACACTGTGATAGATCTATCACAGTGTTTGTCGGGTCTATCACAGTGTTTGTCAGGTCTATCACAGTGTTTAGAGGGTCTATCAGTGTTTAGAGGGTCTATCACAGTGTTTAGAGGGTCTATCACAGTGTTTAGAGGGTCTATCACACCCTCTAAACAATGATAGACCCTCTAAACACTGTGACAGACCCGACCCTCTAAACACTGTGACAGACCCTCTAAACACTGTGATAGACCCTCTAAACACTGATAGACCCTCTAAACTCTGTGACAGACCCTCTAAACACTGTGACATACCCTCTAAACACTGTGATAGACCCGACAAACACTGTGATAGACCCTCTAAACACTGTGATCACAGTGTTTAGACGGTCTATCACAGTGTTTAGAGGGTCTATCAGTGTTTAGAGGGTCTATCACAGTGTTTGTAGGGTCTATTACAGTGTTTAGAGGGTCTATCACACCCTCTAAACACTGATAGACCCTCTAAACACTGTGACAGACCCCCTAAACACTGTGACAGACCCTCTAAACACTGTGACAGACCCTCTAAACACTATGACAGACCCTCTAAACACTGATAGACCCTCTAAACACTGTGATAGATCTATCACAGTGTTTGTCGGGTCTATCACAGTGTTTAGAGGGTCTATTAGTGTTTAGAGGGTCTGTCACAGTGTTTAGAGGGTCTGTCACAGTGTTTAGAGGGTCTATCACAGTGTTTAGAGGGTATATCACAGTGTTTAGAGGGTCTATCAGTGTTTAGAGGGTATATCACAGTGTTTGTAGGGTCTATCACAGTGTTTGTAGGGTCTATTACAGTGTTTAGAGGGTCTATCACACCCTCTAAACACTGATAGACCCTCTAAACACTGTGACAGACCCCCTAAACACTGTGACATACCCTCTAAACACTGTGACAGACCCGACAAACACTGTGATAGACCCTCTAAACACTGTGATAGATATATCACAGTGTTTGTCGGGTTTATCAAAGTGTTTAGAGGGTCTATCAGTGTTTAGAGGGTCTATCAGTGTTTAGAGGGTCTATCACAGTGTTTAGAGGGTCTATCACACCCTCTAAACAATGATAGACCCTCTAAACACTGTGACAGACCCTCTAAACACTGTGACAGACCCTCTAAACACTGACAGACCCTCTAAACACTGATAGACCCTCTAAACACTGTGATAGATCTATCACAATATTTGTCGGGTCTATCACAGTGTTTAGAGGGTCTATCAGTGTTTAGAGGGTCTGTCACAGTGTTTAGAGGGTCTGTCACAGTGTTTAGAGGGTCTATCACACCCTCTAAACACTGATAGACCCTCTAAACACCGTGACAGACCCTCTAAACACTGTGACAGACCCTCTAAACACTGACAGACCCTCTAAACACTGATAGACCCTCTAAACACTGTGATAGATCTATCACAGTGTTTGTCAGGTCTATCACAGTGTTTGGAGGGTCTATCAGTGTTTAGAGGGTCTGTCACAGTGTTTAGAGGGTCTGTCACAGTGTTTAGAGGGTCTATCACAGTGTTTAGAGGGTCTATCACAGTGTTTAGAGGGTCTATCAGTGATTAGAGGGTCTATCACAGTGTTTGTAGGGTCTATCACAGTGTTTGTAGGGTCTATTACAGTGTTTAGAGGGTCTATCACACCCTCTAAACACTGATAGACCCTCTAAACACTGTGACAGACCCCCTAAACACTGTGACAGACCCTCTAAACACTGTGACAGACCCTCTAAACACTGATAGACCCTTTAAACACTGATAGACCCTCTAGACACTGTGACAGACCCTCTAAACACTGTGACAGACCCTCTAAACACTGTGATAGACCCTCTAAACACTGTGATAGACCCGACAAACACTGTGATAGATCTATCACAGTGTTTGTCGGGTCTATCACAGTGTTTAGAGGGTCTATCAGTGTTTAGAGGGTCTATCACAGTGTTTAGAGGGTCTATTACAGTGTTTAGAGGGTCTATCACACCCTCTAAACACTGATAGACCCTCTAAACACTGTGACAGACCCTCTAAACCAGGGGTGGCCAACCCGCGGCTCGCGAGCCGCATGCGGCTCTTTGCCTGTCAATGTGCGGCTCTTCCATCCATAATTTTTTTTAAATTAAATTAAATTTTTTTTTTTTTTTTTTTTTTTACTTTTTTTTTTTTTTTTTAACTTTTTTTTTTTTTATGTCACTCATTCCATAAGGACGTAGAATAAACATTTACAATTTTTTTTTAAATGGTCCATTTGCATGTTCTTGGTATCTGAATCTAGGGACATATGGATCAGTGTCAGAAATAGTGTGTCTGTTACTAGGCTTGAGTAAATTGTAATGAACCAAAGGAGAATATCAATTCTATTTAAAAAAAAATATCTTTGACTGTAAATAACACCATGCTAAAATTGACCAGACCTGAAAAATCTAAGCAAATGAATAAAGGGAAGATGATTAAACAGAAGGTTTTGTAGATACAGTACTGAATTCTGCCATCTTTTTTATAATGTAAATTTCTCCACCATTTTTCATCATATTGCAACACCGTTTTTTGCAAGACGTTCACAGAAAGGTAGAGAAACTAACTGCGTTCTGTTTTATGGCAATAACGTTCAGGTTTGTGGGAGATAATCCCAAAAAATAAGAGAAATTAAAAAGTAAATCCAGAAGTCAGATGATTGACAGGGGCTGGTGTGAGCTGGGTAGGGTAGTTTTTCAAAATTTGAAAGCCATGAGTCTCTTCCTTCAAAAGACTACACTCACTTTTGGCTGTGCCACTTCCTCCTGTCAATATGCGCCGGTTTCCGACTCAATGCCCTGAGATTTCTATAATCTTATATTTCACTAATAACAGTTAAAATAATTGGTAAACAAACATAATGCTGAAAATATACACTTTTACTGTATATCTTGGGCTTAAGAGGTTAACCCTGTGAGGCCCAAATTAAAAAGAAATTAGCAACTTCAGAGGCCAGAGGGTGGGACATATAAACACATTTACTATCAAATAGCATTGTGAGGCTGAACAACAGGACCAATTGACTATACATGTGCTTAAAGGGGAACTATCTTATAAATGGCTTTTTTCAGTGTTTACCATTGTTTCTTAGCTATGTGGACTTATATTAATAGGATATATGTCTCTAATTCTCATATTGGCCTCTCACAATATTCACCCTCACTGAACTGAATCATCTGAAAATGTGCATATCTGTGATGTCAGAGATTTCTCAGCTGCATAATAATGTGGCAGTTGATGTGGCAGTTGGCACCAGGCCACACAGTGGTTGGAGCCCAGCCTCAAAACGGCTTAAGATCTTGAGGTAGAAAAATGCGGTTCTGTATCGTTAGTGGCTTAGCTTGGCATCGCTACTGCACTATCTCGCGTACGTGCACGCGTACTGAATAAACCACAAATGTACCTCTAATACCAGTATTAGTCTGACCACACCCCTCATCAGCTTACCTTCATAAGCAGGTGTGTGGTCACCTGCTCTCCTCCTTCTCGCTTTCACCACAAGGAAGAAGTGCCTCGGTAGATCCCCACACTTGACACCATGATGGAAGAAATTGGATTAGGAACAGCTTGGGAAACAAGGATACGTTGACATCATATCTTTATTTTCTCTCTCACTATTTTCGAGAAAATACGGCGATATTGTCTTCGTACTGGAGTGTCTAGAAGATGATGATCATTCTAAAAACCCTCCACCGGTTTTCGTATTGGGAGCACGCCGCTGCATGCTTCTCAACTGCAGTTCCTTGCTGTGTTTGTTGGGGTGAAACCTGTCAGGCCACAGCTGAACTGTCGGACATGCCGCTGTTGTGAGGAGCGGTGCGTTCCAGGTTGGGTGAGTAGTGTTTGCTGGCGGGCTCCACTTGTCTGTTAGTGCTATGGGGGCTCCTTGACAAAGTTTATGGAAACCGGCCCCAGGCTAGGGTCCTTTGTTTAGCCGCCTAGGCGACAGAAGGCCTTGGTCTGGCGACCATTATAGTTTTAACTAGTGGGCCGCGACCATTGACACTGGTGATCCCTGTGTGTTCTGGACGAGTGGATTCTCTCTGTCACCGTGTTAAGACCCCATCTTTCATATCCAAATGAGAGTATTCCTTCACGAGGGGATATGTGCATGTAATGTGCGATAGCGGCAGATTCATGTTCAAAGTCAGCTATACAGGCCAGTTGGTACTGTGCTGATTCCGCCGGACATGGTAATGTCACCGTTGTGAAGCGGTGTTGACGTCTTGTTTTCTCTTTTCTCTTAAAAAGTGAGGAGGGGTTCAGAACGGCGGCCTGTCTGGGTGAGTGTTATGTCATTGTTTACATGTTCATGGCTTACGGTTAGCCGGTCAGTGGCCTGGCGCGGGGTAGCTTGGCTTCTCGCGCGCCGCCGGGAGCTCGCTTCTGATCGCGTGCGTCGTTAGATCGGCGTCTCGCGAGCGGAAGCAATAGCACCCGAACGGTTGGAGCAGCCGTTAGCTTGATGCTATTCTGTTGAACGTGCTTTGATTTTAACATGTTTTACACTCTTGACCACGACGTCATCCTTGACAGGGGATGTTCGTCGACCCTGCCCTGTGCCTGGACGGGGATTGCGTCAACAAAGAGGACTGTAGCGACTGGGGAGCGGCGACGCTGCCCGGATCGAACAACACAGGACGGCTGTGTTCTACGGTGTCTTGTGACTGCACTTCGCTGATCTGCGTTCCGGGTAGGTACGGGGTTGGCCAGACCTCATAACACGTCTTCTGGTTTTACTTTGCTAAATGTATTGTGAATAACGGTGTTTTTTCCCAAAACGTGTGTTGTTGCAATGCATTTGGGATACGTTGCGGGTTATGTGTGAGCTGTTTTTGTCACTGGCAGTTAGCTTCTCCGTGCAGATCGTGATGTATTGATCTGGTTGTTGTGTGAGGAACATCATGGTGTTTATGTGTACCGTGTACTCACTACTAAGGCAACTAACCTATGAAGCTATGCTTGGTGACAAGTGAGTAAAAGAATGTTCTTTCTCAGACTGTAATGACAATGAACAGTGAGTTCACACATTAACAGGTTTTCCTGTTTTAACTGGCCGTATTGAGGGTAAAATAGGAGGATTGTGTTTTTCCCCCCCGGTTCCCTGGGGACTTTATCACCTCCTATCAGACATGTTGTGCATTAATTGTGTCTTTTGTGTGGTAGGGATACGATGTAACTCTTAGCTTGATTGCTGAGGTTGTGCTAAATCTGCTGGAGAAACTTATTTCCTAAAGGGTCCCACGGCCTGGTATATTGGGCGTGTGCACCGCAGGAATTCCCCCGCCATAGAGTACGTCACCGTGCGCGTCTCTGTTGGTAGGACTTCCGTGTGCTGTTCAGGTCCATGTGATGGATCTGTTTTCAGGGGGGGTGGTCAGGGCTCCTCCTCACCAAGCGCCTACTCAGGCCTTCTGTGAGTTCGGACTCCTTCTTCCATGTGAGGAAGCCTCCATCAGAGTACAGAGCCTTCCTCCTCAGATTGTCAAAGTGAGTGGACCCTCTAGAAGGGTCCTTTTCTATTGTATGTATATTCGATTCAATTCGTTTATTGAGTGTGTATGGGTTCGGTGCCTCTTCCCCGGAGGCCCTAAAACCAGTTTTTTACATGGCTCAAGGTGCAATATATTCTTTTCAATCTGTACAGCTCGCGTGGGAAGTCTCTCTGGGGATCCCCGTCTCTTTCCTATGGGAGGGTGGTGGGATGTAAAAATGTGAACATTTTTTACCCCGGCTGTGTAGACTGGGATACATACTGTTGATGCTTCCTTCTTTCTATTCCAGAAGTGTTGGAGTTAGGGAGTGTCACACCCCTCTTGTCGTTCCCCTGGGCGCCTTGGGGATTCAATGACAGGTCTAAATAGCCTGTTCATTGATGGGGGTGTGTCCCGACGCACGTATAGTGCTAGCTCGCTGTAAACAGGCGATTGACTGGCATGCCTTGGTTGCTTGTGGTTGAAACAGCGTTTTTATAAAGCAACTGAGATGGGGGTTTTTCCTCTTCCGGCGACCACATCCCATGACCTGGGTGGGTTGTCGACGGATTCTCGTTCATGTCTGGGGGATGATGACGGGATGGATCTGAACATATGTAGTGGGGTCTCACGCCCTTGGGGTGGGCCACCAGGCGCGGTTCGTCCGAACGTCTGGGTGGCGCCTTCTTTTCATGTTAAGATCAACACGCATATCTGCCCTTCTCCTGGAGTAGGCATGTCGGCGTGGTTAGGGCACGGGACTGGTTCTGGTCACGCTGGTCCAGATCAGTTGAACCCGTTGTCCGCCGGGGATGCAGATCTGCTGTTCTGGTACCCTGAGGGACTTGGGCTTTTTTCAGGGGGAAAAATGCCAGGTCGGTCTGGGTGTCACAGGGTTAAGCGCTATGGAGACCCTGGTTGGGTATGTTTTTACTCAGCACTGTCGTCATGGCTTACAGCCATGCCATTCTGTACGCGCTCGATCTCGTCGGATCTCGGCCGCTACACAGGTTGGTCCTGGTTAGTAATTGGTTGGGAGACCGCCGGGGAATACCAGGTACGGTGTGCTTAGGGGCTGGTTCTCCATTATTTTTCGCTCCTCTCTCACGCATGGCGAAGAGGGGCCTGTGGGGGTGGTTTTTTGACCTCCTCTGGTGACCCTGTGCTTCCCGTACCGCCAGGCCCGGTCCGAAGTGATGTTTGCGACCCGTAGGCCTGGGTTAACCCTTTTTGGAAACTGAAACACTTGTACTGCGGTATAGCCGGTGTATACCCGCAGGTGTGTTTTGGAGTTTTTTCTTGAGGGGTTATAGGAACAACCACCGCATTGGGTAACACCGAGGTGGTTGATTCCCTGGTGTGTTGGAGCAGTGTCAACTCCCGGGTTCACCGTTTGAGGGTGCCCCTGCACGTTCATGACGTCTGCCAATCGTGTCAGCCTTCTCTGCCTCGACCCCTCTGGGTGGGGGTTGTTAAATGGAGGCTTGGTCATGCAACACCGCCAGCTTACGCTCATTCCGCCGGGGCGGCTGTGTTCAGCTGTCCCCTCTGGCGCCTGTCTCGTCCGCAGTCTCCAGGCTAGGGTTAACAGCCTGTTGCCTGGTTTTTCCCCGGTGCGCTGCCTGCTTCCGTTGGTTAACCTTTTTTGTGTGCTTACGGCCATGCTGACTGCCTATTCTGCAGGGTCAGTGTGCCAGGCGGTGTACTATTGGGGGGATGGGGCCCGCTCGGCTTACGGCCATACCGACCTGAACACGCCCGATCTCGTCCGATCTCGGAAGCTGGGCAGGTTCTGGCCTGGTTGGTTCCGCCTGGGAATACCAGGTGCAGTAACTGAGGGGCCTTTGTCCGAATACGCTGGCGATGTGGGGGGCGGGGCACTACGTGCCCACCTGGTGGGGTCTTGATGCTGGCATCATGGACTTCTCCGGGCCCCCATTCTAGGGAGTCCAGTCCTTTTGGTGGGTCTGGGTCTTCCTTCGTGCTCCGCTGCTACGGCCTTGCCACGGGGTTGGGTTTGCCCTTGACCCCGTGATTCTGGGGGCAGTAACGAGGTTGTTCCTCCGTTCGTTCCCGGGTGGCATGCGGGTTGTGCGTGTGTGTAGTCGTGGGGTCAAGCCACGGTCTGCTCACCCTGTGCGTTGAGTTGCTTGAGTGCCTCTTCGCACGGTCGGGTCCGTCGCCCTCCCGTGACGTCCCTAATAGGGGGGCTACCCTCCATTAGGGGGGGTCGGGGGGGCTCGGCCCTCCCTGTTCTGATGGTTTTGGGGGGCTGTCAGCGGGGTGTATTTGTCAGCCAAGTGGCTCCGCTTGGCCTCCCTTGTGCAGTAGCGATGCCAAGCTAAGCCACTAACGATACAGAACGTTAGGTTATGACTATAACCAAGTTCTGTTAGTTAGGGGCGATGCTTGGCATCGGACGGCCGCTGCAGCCCTTGTCCTCACCTTGTGGTGAAAGCTTGGGAAGGAGGAGAGCAGGTGACCACACACCTGCTTATGAAGGTAAGCTGATGAGGGGTGTGGTCAGACTAATACTGGTATTAGAGGTACATTTGTGGTTTATTCAGTACGCGTGCACGTACGCGAGATAGTGCAGTAGCGATGCCAAGCATCGCCCCTAACTAACAGAACTTGGTTATAGTCATAACCTAACGTTTTTAGTACTTGATTAGAAATACAAAACAATGAATTTTTTTTGAAAAAAAACCTAGGTGTTCCATAGACTCACAGGAATTGTGTAAAAGTGCCCAAATAGTGAAAGAAATAGTAAATAGTAGTATAATAGTTAATAGTTCCCCTTTAACATTTTTTAAATAAACATTATTTTTTTAAATGGCTAAAAGTGATTTTGTAATTTTGCAACCGTGGGTCTCACAGGGTACTTTTAACCCTGTGAGGCCCAAATAAAAAAGACATTAGCAACTTCAGAGGCCAGAGGGTGAGACCTATAAACACATGAAGGGTGCCGTGACTGAAAAAAAAGGTTGAGAAACGCTGGTATATGGTGTGGCTCTTTGTGGTACCACAGTAATTTTTTTGTGGCTCTTAGTCTCTGACTGGTTGGCCACCCCTGCTCTAAACACTGTGACTATCACAGTGTTTAGAGGGTCTATCAGTGTTTAGAGGGTCTATCACAGTGTTTGTAGGGTCTATCACAGTGTTTGTAGGGTCTATTACAGTGTTTAGAGGGCCCTCTAAACACTGATAGACCCTCTAAACACTGTGATAGACCGTCAAACACTGTGATAGATCTATCACAGTGTTTAGAGGGTCTATCGCAGTGTTTGTCGGGTCTATCACAGTGTTTAGAGGGTCTATCACAGTGTTTAGAGGGTCTGTCACAGTGTTTAGAGGGTCTGTCACAGTGTTTAGAGGGTCTGTTACAGTGTTTAGAGGGTCTGTCACAATGTTTAGAGGGTCTATCGCAGTGTTTGTCGGGTCTATCACAGTGTTTAGAGGGTCTATCACAGTGTTTAGAGGGTCTGTCACAGTGTTTAGAGGGTCTGTTACAGTGTTTAGAGGGTCTGTCACAGTGTTTAGAGCGTCTATCAGTGTTTAGACGGTCTATCTCAGTGTTTAGAGGGTCTGTCACAGTGTTTAGAGGGTCTGTCACAGTGTTTAGGGGGTCTGTCACAGTGTTTAGAGGGTCAAACACTCACTCGCTGCTCGACAGTTTGACGCCAAGCTGACCCACCAGGACTACAGCGAAACTGTCAAGAAGTGGCTTCGTTATGCGCCAGACCGGGAGGGAGGCATCTCAAGGAACCGAAGTGACCCAAACTTAAGTCAAGCGAACCAGAGTCAAACTTAGGGTACCCCAGCACACACTGTTTCCCTGATTCATACAGTACAAGGAATTACCCTCATGGACACTGTTCTTCCATGGACAGCATCTACTTGAATGACTTGCTGCTTCAACCTGTTCTTGGAACCGAAGTGACCCAAACTTAAGTCAAGCGAACCAGAGTCAAACTTAGGGTACCCCAGCACACACTGTTTCCCTGGTTCATACAGTACAAGGAATTACCCTCATGGACACTGTTCTTCCATGGACGGCATCTACTTGAATGACTTGCTGCTTCAGCCTGTTCTTGCAGTGTTTTTATTTTTTTTATTTTTTATTTTAACCTTTATTTACCCAGGGTAGGGTAGGTAGGATGCTCTTTTTCAGCTACGCCCTGCTTCACATTCACAGAGTTCCATTCACACCTGGGAGCTGCCCAGTACAACCACAGTCTGACACTGTTGGCCACTGAGCAACTCCACTGGAGCAGTTGGGGGTTTAGTGCCTTGCTCAAGGGCACTTCAGCGGTTGGTGTTAAGGGTATGGGAGAGAGCTATATGGGAGAGAGTTATAGAAACATTAGGGGTGTAACGGTACACAAAATCCACGGTTCGGTACGTACCTCGGTTTTGAAGTCACGGTTCGGTATTATTTTGGGTACAAGGGGGGGGGGGAGATAAAAAAAAATGGCTTTTCATTTATCTATTTATTTAACTGTATTAAACAATATAAAATGAATTGGCCATAATTGACTGAGCAAACTAATGCTTACTGCTGTAACCTACTAATAACACTTAAGTAAATCTGAAGATTATTATATAGCAGATGCCTTGGAGGATAAGTCGTGGACAACTGTAGATCATCTGAGCTCCACTGTGTTTAAATTCAAATCCTCTGCCATTGTTATTTAACCCTTGTGTCTGAAAACTAAAGTATTATACTCTTATTAGGGGACTAAATTGAAAAACTCCATAAAAAGATTATGTTGAAATAATTTCCCACTTTCTTTTCCATAAATATTTTATTCAACTTCAGCCCTGATCATAACCATTTTTTATATTTTTTTTGTAATGAAATACTCCCACTTTTCTGAAAAGAGTTGTTAAATATGACAAAAAAAACAATATGTGGTGGTTATGATCGGGCTGAAGTTGAATAAACAATTTATGAAAGAGAGTAAAAAAAAATACAAGATAATTAAAAGATTATGCCACATATTATATTGGCTACAAACATAATCACTGCAAAGTTATCAAACAAATAAGAATCTGATCAGACACAAGGGTTAAGTTGTTGTTCCCTTTCTAATTTCCTCAAAAACATCTAGTCTAGTTAATGTGATCAATATTATTTGACAATTGATGCTTTTTGTTGGACATTTCAGTCAGTGAGCTCATACTTTGAGCTCATAAATGTATAGTTAAAATGATTGAGACAACGCAATCTTGTCTTCGTTGTGCATGAATGCGTGTGCTCACCACACACGATACGTGTGTCACTATTCTGGCAGTGGCTATATATAGTATTGTTAATGAAAGGTCTGTTATAAGGTATGTTAATGTTTGTGTAAAAGGTTAACTGGTCACTGTGGAAGTATGATGAGACCCTCTTGAAAGAAAAAAAAATCTTTTTATATTAAAGCCATGTTGTCATTTTTGTTCACACATTTTTGGAAATATGGTCATATAAGAATTTTGAACAACAATAGTGTGTTTAACAGCAGGAAAAAAACATGTAATGTTATGATGTATACATATCAGCAGCAATATTTTAATGTAAAATGCACATTAATCAGTATTGATTCCTTAACTTTACAAGTTACAAGTAGATGTACAAGTTACAAATGTACAAGTAGATTACCATTTAGATTATGGTTGAATAAACATTGATGCCTAACATTGATTCAATATAAAATCAACTAAAATGTGCATGTAGATTACCATTTAGATGATGGTTGAATCAACATTATAGTATCAGTTATGGTTGACACCTAACGTTGATTCAACATGTAAGTCATAGACAACGATTTGTATAATTTCGATGTCAGGCTTCAACATAGATTAAATATTTCTGCCTAACCCTATTTCAACGTTGATTCACTAATTTTTTGTTATCTGGGCAGAACGCGCGACGGAGGCGGGAATGGAGAACCGCTGGTGAAGAGTGGTCCTACGACTCTCCGAAGTAGACATTATGACTTAGATTTTTCTCTTGAATATTTATGAGAGAAGAAAAAAATAAGCACAATGTAAACTCGTCTCAACTTTCTTCAACTAGCAACCTCGTCAAGTGGGGATCTACCGAAGGCACTTCCTTGTGGTGAAAGCGAAGAAGGAGGCGAGTAGGTGGGCACACACCTGCTTATGAAGGTAAGCTGATAGGGGTGTGGTCAGACGGATGTTGGGATGTAAAGGTACATTGTGGAATTTTTTATTCAGTGCGCGTGCACGAGCGAGGTACAGTGCAGTAGTGACGCCGAGCGGAGCCATACGATACAGAACAGTTACATACTGAGGTAGAGAGGATTGTGATCATGTTCTTAAACTAAAAACAGTTACACACTGAGGTAGGGAGGATTGTGATCATGTTTTACATTAAAAACAGTTACACACTGATTTTTAGTCTGAGTTGAAGATCATTCCAGGAAGCTGGTGCATCAAACCAAAGGCAGACTTAACAAGTTCAGACTGAACTCATGGGACCTTTAGTGTGAGCCAGTCATTTGAGCGGGTCAGATAAGGTCCATAATTCCAATCCAGCATCATAGTGATATATGGTGGCAATTTTCCATCAGTGGCCAGTTGCTTTGGACAAGTCGCTTTGGATAAAAGCATGAGCTAAATGACTACATTTAAATGTAAGATGTTAAAGATAAACAGATACCAATGTCTATTTCATATTCCTGCTAGAGAAGACCAACCCACCTTGTCATACAGGATGCAATGAAGAGTGCCGTAATTATCACCAGTAATGAATCTAAGAGCTGAATGATAGACTGTGTCTAGGGGTAAAAGAGCTGAATTATAGCCTGTGTCTAGGGGTAAAAGAGCTGAATGATAGACTGTGTCTAGGGGTAAACGAGTGGACAAGGCAGCTTTTCTATAAATTACACCATAATCCAGAACTGACAGAACTGACTGTTCCAACAATCCTCTTTTTGTCAATCACTTTTTGTTAATGTCTATAAAAAAGTCACTATTATCAAGGTAAATATAATAATCATAATAATCATAATAATAACAAGGACATACAGTGTAAAGATGCAAAGCATTCTTGCATAGATCAAGTTATACGTGTTTAATTGATTTGTTATCATTGCTCTTTGCCTCATCTTGTTGTCTTATTGTCTTATTGTTATGATTTCATATGCTGTTTGATTCTATATGCTTTTATGCTTCTTTCTGTATGTACACTTGACGTACATACAGAAAGGAAAGGAGGAAACCTCAGTTGCCTTTCGAGTTTAAATAAAGGTTTGAAATTAAATTAAATATTGATTCGAACTGGGCTTACACACAAAGAGTGAGTGAATGACGGAATAACTGAATGGTAAATCAGAATCAGAATCAGAATTATTGCCAAGTATTTTACAGATACAAGGAATTTGATTTGGTCGTTTGGTGCAACAAAATAGAAGTTAGAATAAGATAAAATGGAATATAAACTAAATAAAAATAGAAGCACAATAGAATAGAATATAATTTTAAAATAAAAAATATATATATTAAAATAGGCCAAATGGTGCATTTATATAGTGCTTTTATCCAAAGCGCTTTACAATTTTGTTCCTCACATTCACCCATTACTGACCTATTCACACACCGACGGCAGAGGCAACCATGCAAGGTGCCAACCTGCTCATCGGGAGCAATTAGGGGTGTGTCTTGCTCAAGGACACTTCAACACGCTGCCCGGGAGGAGAGGGAATTGAACCAGCAACCTTCCGACTAACAGATGACTGCTCTATCACCTGAGCATGAGTGAGTGAGTGAGTGAGTGAGTGAGTGAGTGAGTGAGTGAGTGAGTGAGTGAGTGAGTGAGTGAGTGAGTGAGTGAGTGAGTGAGTGAGTGAGTGAGTGAGTGAGTGAGTGAGTGAGTGAGTGAGTGAGTTCATTAGTGACATTGCCAGTTATAGAAGTGCTTCACTTATAATAATAGTAATATATTATTATTAGTGCTGTCAATAGATACAAATTTACTAATTAATCTCACAATTTTCTGTAATTAATCTAGATTAATCTAGATTAAAAATCGCATTTTTCTGCCTAAGACCGAAGCTTGTAACAGATATTTACTTGAGTAAAATCATGGAATTAATGTAAAATCAACACAAAGAAAGTATATTTAGATTCAAAGACTATTTTAATAGCTTTCTTTGAATACAGTTTCTCTCTGTGAAATACACAACAAAACCATCAACATTGACTCAGCTAGACCGCTTTCTTATATTATATTTAGGGCTGTCAGTTTATCGCGTTAATTAGATTAATTAATTACACAGCAAATTATCGCGTTATGAAAATGAACTCAAAATGTATTACAAAAAAAAATGTAATACTTTTTTTTTTTTTTTTTATCTCATTCATTCCATAAGAACCTAGAAAGCCTTCCTAGTACTGACTTTTTCAGATGTCTCCAATTAAGAAATTTTTTAGAAAACCAGGAAGATTGGGACAAAATTCGACACCCTTCTGCTATAGAACGCTTTATAGCAAATATCCAAATGGATGCTTCAATACAAAAAATTCGTTCTAAATTATATCAAAACCTAATATCAATGAACCCCAACGACTCGCTATACATCAAGTTGAAGTGGGAGGCTGAGCTCCAACAGGAGATCTCACAAGAGGAGTGGTTCGATGTTTGTACTGAAGCACATAAGGTGACTAATTCTAATTCCTGGAGAGAATATAAATGGAAGGTCATTAGTAGGTTTTTCAAGACCCCCTTATTGACTGCTAAAGCAGGTACGACTCCCACAAGCCAATGCTGGAGGGGATGTGGTGAACAAATAGGTAACCATACACACATTTTCTGGACATGCCCAAAACTATGTCACTTCTGGGATGATGTATGATGTAAAAAAATTATTCGATATGGACATTCCACAAAACTGCCATCCTCGGAGTCATACCAGAGGGCATTGATGAAAGGAAAAGTGTGTATCTTCTCCAAATACTGTTAACTGCTGCCAAGAAAATGATCACAATTAATTGGTTAAAACCCAGTCCCCCAACACATAACCAATGGCTAAACAAAGTTAAAGAAATTCAGGACATGGAGAGGATGACTCATCTGATCAGGTTGCAAGGTGAACAGTTCGATAGAAAGTGGGCTTGTATAGAGCGAATAGGGCTATAAAGGCAATGTATTACTTATTTTCATCTTATTATTTTCATCTCACTCCCCATTTTATTGTCATTTTATTTTTTAAATGGTTTGAACCACACATGTAGTATATTCTGTTTTTTATTTTTACTTTTTATATATATATATTTTTTTTAATATTATAATTTTTTTCTTTCTTTCTTTTTTATTTTATTTTATTTTTCCTTTCTGTTAATGTATTTATTTTTGCGCCCCTTCCCCAAGCATAGCTGTCTCTTGATGACACGGTACAGACAGGATGTTGGTTGAGAACTAGTTGTAAGGTATATATGCATATCTGTACTGTCTTGATTTTGTGCTGAATAGAAGGGATATGTGAACGGGAAGAAGGACGCAATCCTAACTGCATGCATTTACATGCTTTTGAGAAAGGTCAGTGATGGAGGATGAAGGGTTGGATTTGTAATGCAGTGATGGTGATACAACCAAAGCTCGGGTATAAGAGAACGTTTGCTACTGCTGTACTACACCCAGAGAAGAGAGGTTGACATGTAGTATATTCTGGCCTTTCTGGGTTACCTGTTTATTTATTTATTTAGTTTTGTTGGTTTTTGTGTGTGTCCCCCACGCCCCTTCCCCTTCCCCAAGCATAGCTGTCTCTTAATGATACGGTACAGACATGATGTTGATTGAGAACGTGATGTAAAGTATATCTACATATCTGTACTGTTTTGATTTTGATTTTGTGCTGAATAAAAAATAAATATATGATCAAGAACGTAGAATACACATTTACAGACCTTTTTTTATATGGTCCATTTGCATGTTCTTGGTATCTGATTGTAGGGACATCTATGGATCTCAGGGAATGTATTCCCAGTGTCAGAAACACTGTGTCTGTTACTAGGCTTGAGTAAATTGTAATGAACCAAATGAGAATTTCAATAACATTTTTTTGTTTTTGACTGTGAATAACACCATGCTAAAATTGACCAGACCTGAAAAATCGAAGAAAATTAATAGATGGAAGAAGATTAAACAGAAGGTTTTGTAGATACAGTACTGAATTCTGCCATCCGGACACATGCAATTTGAAATATGATTATAGAATATAGAATATCAGGCATAAAATGGTTATGCGATTAAAATGTGATTAATTAGATTAATTACAAATCCTGTAATTATTTAGATTCATTTTTTGTAATCGCCTGACAGCACTAATTATATTGAAAATTGTTCACTCCATAGATTAATCTAGATTAATTGTTTTTAACGCTTTAAATAATTTAAATTAATCTCCAGAGTTAAAGCATTCATTTTGACAGCCCTAATTATTATATAATTGCAAATAATAATAACAACAAAAAAGGTTTGTGGCAGCTATTGTGTGGCTCTATGGTGGTCACAGGGCTATCCCACAACAGCTCTGGTATTGCTTTAGTAGTGATATGGATTTTATTTATTCTATATGATATACCCATCATGATATCTGCTTAGGTACACACACACACACACACACACACACACACACACACACACACACACACACACACACACACACACACACACACACACGCACGCACGCACGCACGCACACACACACACACACACACACACACACACACACACACACACACACACACACACACACACACACACACACACACACACACACACACACACACACACACACACACACACACACACACACACACACACATAAAAAGAGATATGTTTATAGTCCGCTATCGTTCCCCTTTCCTCTCTCTTGTCATTGGGATGGCGAACAGCAGAGGGCAGCTTGAATAGATGAATACAAACTATACTGGAGCCTCTCCTAGTCATCTCTGAAGCCACACACTAGACTAGAGCCTCTCCTAGTCATATCTGAAGCCACACACTAGACTAGAGCACCTCTAGTCATCTCTAAAGAAAATTACTCTGGTCACATTAGCATCCTCATCCTCCTGGACCTTTCTGCAGCCTTCGATACAGTTTCCCATTCCATCCTCCTCAACCGCATATCTGACAACCTCGGCATCACTGGCTCAGCACTATTCACTCCACCTTTTCCTACCAAGCCCATGTCAGTTCCGTCACCAAATCCGCCTTCTTCCACCTCAGAAACATCTCCAGACTCCGACCATCACTTTCCGACTCCACAGCTGAGACCCTCATCCATGCCTTCATCACCTCCTGCCTGGACTACTGCAATGGGGTCCTGTCCGGAGTCCCAAGCAAAACCCTGGACAGGCTCCAGTATGTTCAAAATTCAGCTGCCAGGGTACTAACCCGCACCAAACACTGGCAGCACATCACCCCCACCCTCATCCACCTCCACTGGCTCCCCAAATCCCGCATCACCTACAAAACCCTCCTGCTCACCTACAAATCCCTCCACACTCTGGCACCTCAGTACCTCACTGACCTCCTCCACCCCTACACTCAGCCAAGGTCCCTGCGATCCATGGACAAGTTTCAAGTTTCTTTAATAGTTGTCATACAGAAGTACAGATTACTTTTATACAAAATGCTTCTTACTGTTACGCTCCAGAGACTGTGCTAGACAAGATAAGTATGAAATAAAATAGTATAGCATGTAAATTAGAAGTAAAAAAAGAGGTCACAGTGTTCAGTATAGACATATGTACAATGTTCGATGCAGAATAGAAGTAACTGAGTTACCATATAATATACAATATACTATGCAGTGTACTAATATACAATACTTTATAGTGCAAAGCAGAAATGAGATGAGGTACAATTTAGGTACAATTTACAGTAAGGTGTACGAGTTGTAGTGCAAATCCTTTATCAATAAATATAAAGTGTGTTTAGGTGATCTAAAGTGTGGAGAGTGGGTGCTGCAGTGTGTTGTTTGTTTAAAGTGAGTGTGTGCGTGTGGATGTGTGTGCTGTGTGCATTTGATGGTTGTTGTATAGTGTTTATTGTTCGTTGAGCTGCACCGCTTGTTGTAAATGTTCTGGAGGGTGGGGAGCCCCCCTCCAATTG
>NC_140167.1:166498397-166621010 GCF_963971535.1 Notolepis coatsorum
ATATGAAGACAACACTATATGAAGACAACACTATATGAAGACAGCACTATATGAAGACAAACTATGTGAAGACAACACTCTATGAAGACAACACCATATGAAGACAACACTATATGAAGACAACACTATATGAAGACAGACAACACTATATGAAGACAACACTCTGTGAAGACAACACTCTGTGAAGACAACACTATATGAAGACAACACCATATGAAGACAACACTATATGAAGACAACACTATATGAAGACAACACTATATGAAGACAACACTCTGTGAAGACAACACTCTGTGAAGACAACACTATATGAAGACAACACCATATGAAGACAGCACTATATGAAGACAACACTAAATGAAGACAACAAGACAGCACTATATGAAGACAACATATGAAGACAGCACTCTGTGAAGACAACACTATATGAAGACAACACTATATGAAGACAGCACTCTGTGAAGACAACACTATATGAAAACAACACTATATGAAGACAGCACTCTGTGAAGACAACACTCTATGAAGACAACACTATGCAGTGTTTTACTGTTGATCCTGTGTTCAGACACAGACCCTCTCGAGTTATCTCTCTTTCTTCCTCCCTCTCCTTCTCCTCTCCTCTCTCTCTTCTCTCTCTCTCTCTCTCTCTCTCTCTCTCTCTCTCTCTCTCTCTCTCTCCTCTCTCTCTCTCTCTCTCTCTCTCTCTCTCTCTCTCTCTCTCTCTCTCTCTCTCTCTCTTCTCTCTCTCTCTCTCTCTCTCTCTCTCTCTCCCCCTCCCCCCTCTCTCTCTGAAGATGAATCTAGCAGTATGTTCCTGTGCTCTTCATCACTGTCAGATGCCCTGTGGTGGTCCCTCTCTCCTCTTTCTCAAACTAGGTGCCAACCGCTGACCAGAGGCGTATTTAGACCACTATCACTAGGGCACGTGCCCTAGTGATGATCATCTGTGCCCCAGTGATGAAAAAATAAATAAAAAAAAAATGTTTTTTTTATTTTTTTTTATTTTTAACAAATGTTTTTTATTTTCCCTTTTTTAACATGATCAAATGATCATTTAACATGATCAAATAATTATTATAATATTTTTTACTTCGCTTTGAAATATTATAGTGAAATATTTTGCACTGCATTTATCTTGTTGAAATCCTCCAACAGGCTCTTTTTTGTAAGTTGACTGGTTTGCACACCAATAATACAGTGCAATAATAGAATAGTAGAATAGATAGTAAAATTATGCAATAGAATGGCCAGAGTAAAATAGTGCTACAGTACAATCAACAGCGGGGTGTATTAGAAGGCTATGGTGAAGAGGTACGTTTTTAGCTTATTTCTGAAAATATTAAGAGATCTAGCTTCCCTAATGTCCATAGGTAGTGTGTTCCATAACTTTGGTGCATAGTTAGCAAAGGCTGCATCCCTGATTTTCTTTAGACTGTGGCTTGGAACCTTCAATAGACCAGTAGTAGATGATCACTTACTTGTAACTTCGGGTTTGATCCAAGGAGTAAGTTGCCCCATATTGCTCTGTAACATTTCTCTTTTTGTTATAGGACCGACTAGTAGGATTTCAGTTTTGCCCTCATTTAATTTTAGGAAGTTGTTCGTCATCCATTTGTTTATTGCTAAGAGACAGGCGGAAATGGAGTTTATAGCTGTGTGATCATTTGGTTCAGCGGAGATGTACAATTGTGTGTCATCTGCGTAACTATGGAAACATACATTGTGCTTTCTAATGATGTCTCCTCAATGTTCAATGTTCAATGCAATGTTCAATGCAAGTAAAGCACTTTAAACTTTAAGTATGACTAAATGCTTTATTGACTATATATATAGTAACTGTTCCAAAATGCATAGATTTCTATGTATTTTAGGGGTTTGGGTGGCTAGCTCTTTTTAATTAATATAAATGTCAGATTGTTTTATTTATTTCATAGATTTCTATGCATTTCAGGAGTTTGGGGGGCTGGCTCCCCAAAATAATTAAATAACATAACCCTAACCTAACCATAAAACCGAAATAAAGTTAAAAAAAAATAGTTACAAAATCCACCCATTTTCGCCCACAAACCGGCCAAAACCGGCCAAATTTTTTCCTTCGTAGTTGTTGGTGCCCTTCTGTGCCCTACTGAAGTGCTGGGTCTAGATACGCCCCTGCCGCTGACTGGAATTATTCCTCACCTCCCAAACTCTCCACCGTTTTCCTAAATAAATGTGGCTTTAGTCACCAAGGAGTGCTGCTCATCCATCTTGGTGTGTGTGGTGTGGTATGTGAGGTGTGGTGTAGTGTGTGTGTGTGGTGTGTGTGGTGTGGTGTCTGTGGTGTAGTGTGTATGGTGTGGTGTAGTGTGGTGTAGTGTGTGTGTGGTGTAGTGTGTGTGGTGTGGTCTAGTGTGGTGTAGTGTATGTGTGGTGTAGTGTGTGTGGTGTGGTGTAGTGTGGTGTAGTGTGTGTGGTGTGTGGTGTGGTGTAGTGTATGTGTGGTGTAGTGTGTGTGGTGTGTGTGGTGTGGTGTAGTGTGTGTGTGGTGTAGTGTGTGTGGTGTGTGTGTGTGTGTGTGTGTGTGTGTGTGTGTGTGTGTGTGTGTGTGTGTGTGTGTGTGTGTGTGTGTGTGTGTGTGTGTGCGTGCGTGCGTGCGTGCGTGTGTGTGTGTGTGTGTGGTCATCAGTGGATGTTTGTCCAATTGAATCCTGCACTGTTCAAACAGCCGCCCGTCAGAATGGCAACAGAGATTGTTCCGGTTTCATTTGACACAGGGAATAATTGCAGACATTAACGTCTTAATCCAGGCGCAATAGACGACTCCATCTACCCTTCGCTAGCGGGCGGGGTTTAGTGGCTGTGGTGCCCGTCTGCAGGCCCCTCTCTGTGGGACGCCTCTCGTGTTGGTGGAGCTGACAGCCAGAGCGGCGTGGCAGAGGAGCAGATGTTGAGCTGGAGCAGAAAAGAGGGCAGGTCTGAGAGCTGATGTGTGCTGCATGCTTCATGCACGCTTAGGATTCCAGCTTCATACAGTATACGTGCGTTCATGCATGCGCACACGCACAGTATACCCCCAATTTAATATAAGGCATTTTAATGATCAAAGTTTATATATTTTATATATATATATATATATCATTTTATTCTTATTATTTGCTAGATCCAAATGTGAAACACTGTGATTATTTGTTCATGAATTACAGGAGTATTACTGAATAGAGAGCCTATTAGGATGCTAGATCCTAATGTGAAACACTGTGATTTGCCATATCTTACTATGCTCGCTCATGCCTGTATTTTTTATGTCCGTTCTATTTTATAATTTTTTGACTATTTTTAAACTGAATAATTTTAAACTATTTTTACTATTTGTGTTACTGAAAACTGTAAGCGGAGAGCCTATTGGGATGCTAGATCCTAATGTGAAACACTGTGATTCTACCTGTCTATCTTTTTATGCTCGCTTATGCCTGTATTTTTTGCTGTTGTGAAGCACTTTGAACTGCAACCTCTGTATGAAAAGTGCTATACAAATAAAGTTATTATTAAAGTTATTATATTATAATTTGCTCCCATCCACTAATTTAGTCATTATGCCATAATTACCTTCCTGGTTGTTGCTCTGCCCTACTGTCGGTCTGGGGAGGGTGTAGACTACCACATGCTGCCCATACTGTTGGTCTGGGGAGGGTGTAGACTACCACATGCTGCCCATACTGTTGGTCTGGGGAGGGTGTAGACTACCACATGCTGCCCATACTGTCGGTCTGGGGAGGGTGTAGACTACCACATGCTGCCCATACTGTTGGTCTGGGGAGGGTGTAGACTACCACATGCCATACTGTCGGTCTGGGGAGGGTGTAGACTACCACATGCTGCCCATACTGTCGGTCTGGGGAGGGTGTAGACCACCACATGCTGCCCTACTGTCGGTCTGGGGAGGGTGTAGACCACCACATGCTGCCCTACTGTCGGTCTGGGGAGGGTAGATCACCACATGCTGCCCTACTGACGGTCTGGGGAGGGTGTAGAATACCACATGCTGCCCTACTGTTGGTCTGGGGAGGGTGAAGTCTACCACATGCTACCCTGCTGTCAGTCTGGGGAGGGTGTAGACCACCCTAATGTTGGTCTGGGGAGGGTGTAGACCACCCTAATGTTGGTCTGGGGAGGGTGTACTGTAGACGACCCTACTGTCGGTCTGGGGAGGGTGTAGACTACCCTACTGTCGGTCTGGGGAGGGTGTGTAGACCACCCTACTGTAGGTCTGGGGAGGGTGTACTGTAGACTACCCTACTGTCGGTCTGGGGACGGTGTAGAGTAGACTACCCTACTGTCGGTTTGGAGAGGGTGTAGACTACCCTACTGTCGGTCTGGGGAGGGTGTAGACCATTTCTGTTCACCCCCTGATAGCGAGGAGTTTCACTTTGAGTAACACGTGCGGAGGTTCGTGCCATCAGATCCCCTCCCGGCTGAACAGCCTTCCCCCCCTGACTGACCAGTAGGAGTCGCTGTTGCGACGACCAGGACTCCCCCCCCCCCAGAGGCATAGACCTCCACATCACCAACCACACCGTAATTATCAATTCAAGTAACAGTCACACGCTCCGAGTGTAAGCGCCATGTGCAGCGGCTTCCACGACGCCGCTGGTTATCAGAGGAGGCCATCATTTGTTTTTTTCTTTGAGGTAATCGAGGTCTCTCGCCTGAGTGATGTTGTCCTTGTCGCCTCCTTTCGCTTCACGCTAATGTGATTTCCCGCCAATCCGTCGCCGCCGTCTCGCCGAACCGCCTTCACCGCACGCTTCGTTTCATAGTGAGAGACCCTCGGCGGAGAGCGGAGCGAGTTAAACGGTGGCAAAGAAGTTGTATAAGTCAGAGAAGACAAGAGTCCTTCTGGGCCAGAACTTGATTAGATTTCACCCTTTTCAGACCCAGGATCAGTCCTCAAGGCCAAATATGCTCTTATTATTAAGTTCCACACAAGTTCAATTCGAAAAAGATTTTTTGTAATTAACAAGTAAGCCAAAGCTTTAAAATGTCACATTTATTGTATTTCCATATCTAAAAAAATCAGTCGTGAAACAGAATGATGTGTGTTTTATAGCGGCGGTGATAAGAGGCTTACACAGTCAAAATCTCAACATAGATCATTCGACAACCGTCTTTGGTGGCCGAGCGTTAAATTGGTTTCACCCTCATATTTGGGCCTTATTTAAAAGATATCTTTGAATAATGGTAAGCAGTTTAGCTCCTCTGAACAGAGGGGGTTGATGCAAATGAACCCCATTTCACTCTGTTTTGTTTAATCTATAACATTATAGGTCCATCGGCAATCCTTTTCACAGAGAGTTTATAACTTCCATATTCTGACGTCAATTTATGCAGCTTAAATATACCTATCTTGACTTTAAGTCTGTCTAATACACCTCATTGCATATCAAGGACACAGGAGCATATTATCAGATCGTTCCGTGCATTCATTATATTAATAATGAATCAAATATGAATAAGTGTTCCCCATCAAAAGAAATGCTATTACCATAAACATTAATATTAATATCATTGCGATGTTGAGCTAAACTATCTAATCACATGTTTCTATATGACAGTGCCTGCAAAGAAATAAAAAAATAAAAGGCAAATCATAGAAATTCATTATTAATTGTTGTTTTGAATACACCGCTTTGTTAGTCATCGTTTGTCATACTGTACATACATTTTTATTTATTTGTCTGCTAAATGCAAAGCAGACTGATGATTGTTGTACTAATTCTAATTAGCATGCAATGTGTTTCAGTGCATCTGAGTTGCAGCCAAATAAGATATAAAAGCTACTGTTTGGTTTCAATCAACTTAGACATCTAGTCAAGTCAGATTTATTTATCTCAACAGGCTTCAGAGGCTCACAAAGGTACAACCCCCCCCCCCCCCCCCCCCCCGGCTTAACCCCAGATGAAACAAAAAACTACCACAGAAGAAAACCTTTAATAGGAAAAAAAGGGAAGGAATGTTAGATGGACAATTCAATGAGCGTTGCCCCCAGCCAGGAGGCCAGACCTGCAGTAGGTGTTGAAGTGGGCAAACATTTAGAAAATAAATACAATAAGGGAGTAATAATAAAAGATAATAGTGGTAATAAACAATTCAGGAAAATCATAGAAAGGCATAACAGGTAAGTAGAGACAACATGACAACATCCATAGAGATGCATTAACAATGTCCAACATGTTTACCAACCAATGTGATCATAGAGCAACGAGTTACCACCCAGGGTGATCATAGAGCAACTAGTTACCACCCAGGGTGATCATAGAGCAACGAGTTACCACCCAGTATGATCATAGAGCAACTAGTTACCACCCAGTGTGATCATAGAGCAACTAGTTACCACCCAGGGTGATCATAGAGCAACGAGATACCATCCAGGGTGATCATAGAGCAACTAGTTACCACCCAGGGTGATCATAGAGCAACACAACAAAACGCTCCCTGGTATAGTGGTCTCTAAACAAGGTGAAACACTCCCTGGTATAGGGGTCTCTAAACAAGGTGAAACACTCCCTGGTATAGTGGTCTCTAAACAAGGTGAAACACTCCCTGGTATAGTGGTCTCTAAACAAGGTGAAACACTCCCTGGTATAGTGGTCTCTAAACAAGGTGAAACACTCCCTGGTATAGTGGTCTCTAAACAAGGTGAAACACTCCCTGGTATAGTGGTCTCTAAACAAGGTGAAACACTCCCTGGTATAGTGGTCTCTAAACAAGGTGAAACACTCCCTGGTATAGTGGTCTCTAAACAAGGTGAAACACTATAGGGAGGTGTATTCTGACGTCACTTTGGACCGCCCGCAAGGTCCACCCGTATAGGGATTTATCATTGGGAAAATGGATTATCGGCTATTGTAACAATTCTGCCTCATGAACATTGGAAAGTTTTCCCTTTTTGCACAAAATTAGTTCCCTTCTATCTAGGGATGCTCGATATTGGCTTTTTTACCGATACCGATATACCGATATTGTCCAACTCTTAATTTCCGATACCGATATCAACCGATACCGATATATGCAGGGTTTCCCCCCCCCAAAAAATGTAATAATTTCAGGTAATTAACATTACATATCTCTTGTTGTGGAATTAACACAACATTATGCATACTTTTGACAATAAATAAAATCAGAATTTGTTCTTACTTGCTTGCCTGGGTAAATAAAGGAATAGAAATGTAAACATTTTTTTTTATTTTTTATTTTTTTTGAAAACCGATACCGATATTTTCCGATATCACATTTTAATGCCGATATCGGCCGATAATATCGGTAGGCCGATAATATCGGACATCCCTACTTCTATCACTAACATTATTGTTTAAGCATAGCGGTCCAGAGTAGACTACCCTACTGTCGGTCTACAAACATGGGGAAATGGTTCACACATCTTACTATATAGTGCTCCTGTCTGAATTGGACAACTATTGCAATTAAAGGTGCAGGTGCATAAAGAACACAGCATTGCAGTGTATCATAAGATA
The DNA here is from genome assembly GCF_963971535.1 of Notolepis coatsorum. Lineage (NCBI taxonomy): Eukaryota > Metazoa > Chordata > Actinopteri > Aulopiformes > Paralepididae > Notolepis > Notolepis coatsorum. The sequence goes on from NC_140167.1 coordinate 166,505,912, forward strand.
AGATAAGATAAGATAAGATAAGATAAGATAAGATAAGATAAGATAAGATAAGATAAGATAAGATAAGATAAGATAAGGTAAGATAAAATAAGATAAGATAAGATAAAATAAGAAGTCTTTAATTGTCATGCAGATTAACACACACACATGCGAGATGGGCGACCCACAGGAACACACACACACATGCACTGAGTCGCCGATGAAATGTCTCTCCACTTTTCCCATCCCGTCGTCCTTCCCCCCAAGGGCAACCGGGGCCGCGCCCGGGGACCAATCCTGTCCGTCTTCGTCAGGGACGTGACAGCGCTAGCGATCTGTTCTGCATGTTTTTCCATTGGGTTTATCTTATCGGGAGGGGAAACCCTTGCGAGCACGGAGAGAACATGCTAACTCCACACAGAAAGGCCCGGGAGATATCCCACCTGGGTACCTGGCAACACTGCATTCTGACTCGGAAGGTGCAGACTCGGACTTGGACTTGTTAATTGATAAATACAGTTATTTATTTATTTTTGTAATAGGCCCTAATCATTTGGCATAAGATATTGATGGCGAGTGCATTTGTTTGGCTATTGTGTAAATAAACTCCCTTTGAAATGGTGACCGCTGTGTCATTTATGTTTAATGTAGACCTTTTTTTATTTGTATGGCAGCTTTGACTGCCAGTCCAGAGTATAGTGGACTCAAACTTGATGACTTGGACTCGGACTCGGACTAGGGTAATGGCCTGGGTACTCGACTCGTACTCGTACTCGAGATTTAGTGACTCGACTACAATACTGCCGAGCAACACTATGCAACACTATGCATCAGCAAACCGATAGTGTTTTACCTCGACGTTGGCTGTCAACTGTGCTCCCCGTCAAAAGCCGCCCTAGCATCCAGTGTCTGGGAGCGTGTGGCAGCACGTGGGAGCGCCGGGCTCCGTCCTCTCTGCTCCAGCACTGGCAGCCGCAGAGCACGAGGCTGAGGTCAAAGCTGTCACTTGAGAGAGGGCACCGTCAAATCTCCGCCAGCGCGCGCCCCTGCAATCGCCCAGATGTTTCCAATCAGCTGGGCCTCTCCCATCCTGCAACAGCCTCTTGTCCGGTAATGCCTACTGTACGTTCACAGTGCCAAACCGGCACCGGCTGGAGACATTATTTCACCGGAGCGAGTCAGACAATATGACTAATATGACGCTGTTTTTTTAATGTGCGTCGCTGCTGCCAATGATTACTATATTGTCATGTAGAATAAAATATCCTGTGATGGTAAATACTGTAGAAGACTTTAGATATTAGAGAGTATAATGAAAATTTTATTCTATTACACTTAATATACTTTTATCTGTATTTAACAGTAGTGACAGATCTTATTGTGTGTGTGTGTTTGTATGTAACCTCGTTCCCAGTTTTATCTCCTCCGTGAGATAAAGCCTGGTAAAGAACTACGTCTGAAAGTGTGTATGGGGTACAATTTCCGGTGTATGTACTTCCCTTGGAAGCTGCCTCCGAACGGACCAAACTTTTCCCGAATCCTGTCGGCAAACAAGCTAGAACGTCCCGGTCATGTAGTAAATTATTCAGGCAAAGCCGTTGCAGTGGCTTAAACGAGGAAATATTGTGCACTTCACACGTTTCTAGAATTGTTTTGTTGAAACCGGAAAGCCTGTAGCCTGTACTTCCTGTACTTCCGTTTACACACTTTAGGAGGCATATCTTGTCCAGCCTAGTATGTATGTATGTGTGTGTGTGTAAGATGAGATAAGATAAAATACGATACGATAAGATAAGATAAGATATTCCTTTCCCTTGAAATTCAGGCATCATAGCAGCATGGGGGAGGGGAGGTACAGGTATGGGCAGAGTAATAGTAGAAATACATAAATATAGGCAATACAATTATAGTAAAGATACAAATAAGTGTAAACAATATAATAAACTCTGAATATAAGAATATGAGCAAGTAATCAGTGTAATCAAATGTGCAGATGAGGGTCTGTATGCCCTATCAGTTATATTATACATTAGAATAAATATGGTAAATAAAACACTTATCTGAATATATACTATGAGTAAGTAAAGTAAACATTATACACAAGGTGCAGTATACATAAGGTACCCTAACTGGCATGATATACGTCATACGTTATATGTTGTAGTCCGTGCAGTTTAGGTGGTAGGAGTCAGACACACTTGTGATCAGACATTCCTAGTAGTTCTTGTGTGTGTGTGTGTGTGTGTGTGTGTGTGTGTGTGTGTGTGTGTGTGTGTGTGTGTGTGTGTGTGTGTGTGTGTGTGTGTGTGTGTGTGTGTGTGTGTGTGTGTGTGTGTGTGTGTGTGTGTGTGTGTGTGTGTGTGTGTGTGTGTGTGTGTGTGTGTGTGTGTGTGTGTGTGTGTGTGTGTGTGTGTGTGTGCGTGCGTGTGTGTGTGTGTCCTAACCTTCCCATATTGATCTCATAGGCACCTGGTAGCATTTGAGTTGCAGAGGGTAGAAATGATTAGTTATAATTAAAGACTATTGTCTGTATTTCCCATCAACAAGGCTTATTGATGATTAGCTCGCTGCAAAAAGAAAACAAGGTTGTTTTTAACTCCGTCACAAACGGCTGAACTGTAGCAGAAGAGCTGATGCAAATATTATATTGATGTCGGTCGAGATTATGGATATTACCTAATGATACGGAAAATGGATACAGCGGTATATCAACTATGCATTTGCAAGAAGCGCAAAGATATCATAATCGTGTGTGTGGGTGTATGTGTGCATGTGAAAGTGTGTTTGCTCATCACAGAAATAAGCACATTGACAAGTCAGCAAAAGACCAGAGTTATTGACTGCTATTCACGTCGGTCACAGCGATTCCCTGGGCGAGCCAAGGTTAAGGTTTTACTGTAGAGTTTGGCGACTGACAATCTCAGACATAGAAATGCTAGGAACGAGTTGTGCAGCATACAAAGACAGCTCCACACTGTAGCCAAGAGCATAGAAGTGGCTGTGTCACTCCCTTCACTCACTGGCCGGCGCTGTCCAACACAGCCAGTGCTGAATGCTTCTTAGGGTTCCTCCAGTTTGCTCTGAACTAGAAAACCTGCTTTCTCCTTTGATGCTTCCAACACCTGGAATGCACTCCGACTGACTCTACAACTGAAGGTTCTTAATTCTCTTGCTGCTCTCCAACAGACAACAGAAGGTCAAAATAAATAACATCACATCCCACCCTTTATATCTCAGCACAGGAGCCCCCCAAGGCTGCGTCCTTTCACCCTGGCTTTTCTCCCTATACACCAACCTGCTCATATCCCTCCACAACTCCGTAAAAATATATAAATATACAGACGACACAACCCTTATAGGCCTCATCACAGACAATAACGAAACAGAATACCGTACACAAATCAACCACACACTCACCTGGTGCACAGACAATAACCTCCTTCTCAACTCATCAAAAACCCAAGAACTCATCATAGATTTCAGACGCCAGCCAAACCCCAAAACCCCCATATCCATCTCCGGCAAACCCATAATCACCACAGATTCCTTCAAATTTCTCGGCACTCACATAAGCAATAACCTCAAATGGAAAACCAACACAGACCACATACACAAAAAAGCAAATCAAAGACTCTTCTTCCTCCGCCAGCTTAAGAAATACAGAGTCAATAAACATCTCTTGCTCCGTTTCTACTAGGCCATTATACAAAGCATCCTCACCTTCTCCATAACTGTTTGGTACAGCAATCTGGACACTCACTCAAAAAACAAACTACAAAGAATCATCAATAAATCCTCAAAAATAATCTGCACCCCCCTCCCTTCTCTCGAATCACTCCACCGCCAAATCACAATCAGGAGAGCCAGGAAAATCATCTCCGACCCCACTCACCCAGCACACCACATCTTCCAGCTGCTGCCCTCCGGGAGGCGCTACAGATCCCTGACCACCAAAACAACCCGGTTCAAAAACAGCTTCTTCCCCACTGCCATACGGACACTGAACTCCCTGTAGCACCCCCCCCCCCCTCCCTGTAGTACCCCCCGCAACCCCCCTTACCTCTGCTGACTTGGACATGGACAAACTCTGAACTGTATCTATGTGATTGTGTTTTCTTTTATGTACGCTGTAAGTGATGTTATATGTTCTATGTTTTTATGTTTTTATGTTGGAACTGCTATGCTATGCACTGAAACCAAATTCCACCAGCCTGGCTGGGTGGTCATTAAAGAAATTGAATTGAATTGAATTGAATTTAAAAGTATGATCTCCGACCGCTGTGTGTGTCGACTTGTAACTGTCTTAGCTGATTCTTTTTTGTTTGTTTGTTTTGTTATCTTTTCCCCCCTCCTTTTTCCGTTTTTCTCCCATCCCAATGTTAGTCGTTATGTCAATTCCCAATCCCCTTCCTGTCGTTGCGCACTCTACCCCCTACCGTGGGTCTGGGAGGGCGGAGACTATCACATGCTTCCTCTGACACATGTGTAGCCAGCCCACCTCTTCTTTTCACCTGGCAGCGTGGACTCTCACTGGGGGAGTGTAACCTGTGGAAAGGTCACACTACCTCCCCCAGGTCCTTCCCTCGCTGTGCAGGTGCCCCGACCGAACTGTAGGAGTCGCTGTTTACAACGACCAGGACCCACCCCACCGGCTTTCCCACCCGCTGACACTGCCAATTGTGTCAGCATGGACGGCCGACCAAGCCGGAGGTACCGCAGCTGGATTCGATCCCACTGTCTCTGCGGTGGTAGACAGACGCTTAGTCCGCTGCGCTACCCGGCCGCCCTAGCTGATTCTTTATTATTGTTTATTCTTAGTTATTGTGTCTATTCTGATTCTGATTCTGATTCTATATGTGTGAATTTACTGATAAACTGTGTCTTGTTTTGTAAGCTCGTCATCACTGTAAATGAGGGTAACCTTAGTGTCTCACGAGTTGAAATAAAGGTTTGAAATTCAATTAAATTAATGAGCCACGAGACCTGAGACTTTAAGAACACGCCACACACAATGCTGTTGCCACCAGTGATGTCGTCTAGCCACTGCACTGCCATAGCTAAAGTTTACCCCACTTGGTAAAGCTGCAGAATGGTAAACGGTAAATGGTGCATTTATATAGCAGCTTTTATCCAAAGCGCTTTACAATTATTTTGTTCCTCACATTTTACCCATTCACTCACACATTCACACACTGACGGCGGAGGCGACCATGCAAGGTGCCGACCTGCTCATCGGGAGCAGTTAGGGGTTAAGTGTCTTGCTCATGGACACGCTGCCTGGGAGGAGCGGGAATCGAACTGGGAACCTCCGGATTACCAGACGACTTATCTACCTCCCGAGCCACTGTGGCCTAATGTAATCAATTAGCCACAGATCACCACAATGCTGCTTATCACACCAGAGAAAACAAGAGAACAAGATGCTGTATATACTGTATATTAGGGCTGTCCCCGACTAAGGATTTATATAGTCGACTTTGATTGGCCAAAATGTGCAGGTAGTCGACTGGCAGCCTCTCTGGTGCGCGCCATTAGTGTTAGCTACGCTTCTAGGCCTCTTTGATTTTAGAAATAATTTAAAAAATATAATAAATATTAGGGCTGTCCCCGACTAAGGATTTGGATGGTCGACTATGATTGGCCAAAATGTGCAGGTAGTCGACTGGCAGCCTCTCTGGTGCGCGCCATTAGTGTTAGCTACACTTCTAGGCCTCTTTGCTTTTAGAAATAATAAAAAAAATATAATAAATATTAGGGCTGTCCCCGACTAAGGATTTGGATGGTCGACTATGATTGGCCAAAATTTGCCGTTAGCTGGACTCCAGAGTAAGGTGTGAAGAAATAGAGACACCTCAGCCTAGTGTACTTAGCACAGTCATGCAGACAGACAGTCAGCAACCCCCAGAGGATGATGACGAGGAGCACCCGAGGGTGACATGCAGTGGGAGGTATTCCTCACGGGAACACAAACCCCCAAAGTATCTGAAAGACTATGCCCGGAGAGAAAGTGACGAGGATGACAGTACACTTACCAGCATTGATTACTGCTACAGAGTAGTGAGTGGAGTACCTCAGACCTTTAAAGAGGCGATGGTGTCCCCTGAATCAAGGAAATGGGAGAGAGCAATTGATGAGGAGATGAGGTCACTAGAGGACAACCACACCTTTACTATAACCAAGTTACCAGAGGACAGACAGACAGTGGGACGAAAATGGGTGTACTCAATCAAGGAGGGTATTGAAGGCCACGACAAGTACAAAGCCAGGTTTGTAGCTAAAGGTTACAGTCAGAGGGAGGGGATAGACTACAGTGAAACATTCTCCCCCACAGCCAATCTGACCAGTGTAAGGGTAGTGATGCAGAAAGCAGCTGAGGACAGTTTGATTTTACACCAGATGGATGTGAAGACAGCCTACCTGCACGCACCCATAGATAGGGAGATATACATGGAACAACCTGAAGGTTACGAGAAGAAAGGAGAGAAGCTAGTGTGTAAGCTAGAGAAATCCATTTACGGCCTGAAACAGTCTGGGCGAAATTGGAACGAGATGCTTCATACATGTCTCATTGAAGATCACTTCCTACAGAACCCAGTAGACCCCTGTGTTTACTCAAGGGAGTCAAAAGAGTCAGGAAAAGTGATTATTGTCATTTGGGTGGATGATTTGATCATCGCAGCGGACAACACTAGAAACCTAGAGCAGGTGAAAAGTATGCTCTCCACCAGATTCAAAATGAAAGACCTAGGCAGGTTAAAGCATTTTCTAGGCATGGACTTCGAACAGTCTGCCAGTTGTGTAAAAATATCCCAGAAGAGATAATGGAAAAGATCCTCAAACGTTTTGACATGCAAGAATGTAGAACAAGGGAAACACCATGTGATCAAAAACTAGACTACCAAGAGGATGCTCAGAAATTGACAGATGTAAAAATGTACATAGAAGCTGTAGGTAGCCTCATTTATTTGACAACATGTACTCGCCCTGACCTATGTTTTGTAGTGAGTAAATTGTCACAGCATTTTGCTGACCCCACAGAGGAGCACTGGATTACAGCAAAACATGTTTTTTGTTATCTCAAAGGTACAGCAGATAAACAGCTTTGTTTCAGAAAGAGCAGAGAGGGCTTAGGGCGTAAAGCCTACAGTGATGCAGATTGGGCGGCAGACGCCACAGACAGAAGAAGTACCACCGGGTATTGTGTGAGTTTGAACACAAACAGCTCACTGGTTTCGTGGAAAACAAAGAAGCAGCCCACAGTGGCACTATCAACTTGTGAAGCCGAATACATGGCTCTAGCTATGACAATACAGGAATGTATTTATCTAGAACAACTTCTCGAAGGAATGGATACCTATGTATATAAGAAAAGTGTTGTTTATGAAGACAACCAGGGAACCATTGCAATTGCGAGAAACCCTGTGTGCCGACAGAGGTGTAAACATGTGGATATAAAATATAATTTCACCAGATCTGTCATCAGGGAAGAAAGGATGACACTTGTTTATTGTTGTACAGACGACATGGTAGCAGACGCTATGATGAAGCCTGTTTCCAAACTGAAATTGAGAAGATTTGCAGAGGTCATGTTTGGTGTGTAAATATTGCCTGTTATGTAGTATTGACTGCCATATCCTTTTTGATGCTCTGAACTGTATTATTTTCTTTGAAGATTGTTTTTGAAAAAGTTGTACAGTATACAAGACAGCCGTAAGTGGGAGTGTTAAAGTTATGTGATGCATACGATTGCATGTAACTGTCTAACTGTTTCCACAAGAGGGACGCTATAGGCGGAGCTATTGACGCTGGCGCCAGGTAAGAGGGTATTTAAGGGATTGTTCCCTCCCTCTCTGTCTCTTCCCACCTACCTCTCACAGAGAGAAGGTCTCATGTACTAATGTGAAATGTGATAATAAACCACGCCGATTAAGGGCTGAAGTGAGAGGACCTTGTCGTCATGACCAAGTTATTGTCGCCCCATAAGTGACTGTCAACAGAAGGAGTCGACTGAAGGCTTCTTGTCCTCTGCAAAAGCATGCAATTGGTCCACTGATGGATACATCTTGATATTTGTCTAGTCTAGTGTGTTCATTAGATGGGTGAAATCCTCTTTCAGTACCTCTGTGCCTGTTTTCGTAGGCAGTTAGCCTCTGGTATGCGTGCCATTAGCGTTAGCCATGCTTCTAGCCCTCTTTTCTTTCTTTTGTATTCGACTAAGAGGTTGGCTAGTCGACTACGGCTCCTTTCGACCGATTAATCGACTAATCGACTAATAGGGGTCAGCCCTAATAAATATAAATAAAAAAAAAATTCTACTACGGCTCCTTTCGATCGATTAGTCGACTATTCGACTAATCGGGGTCAGCCCTACTATCCACATCTGTCTGTACCGGCATATAATCATTTTGACATATCTATAGATACTATATCTATATCTGTACATATCCCGTACCTACTCTTACTAGTTATGCTGCTGGCCAGTATGACTTACTACCATAGTGTCTTTATACCTGTATCCAGGGCCGCCTCAGGGGGTGTGCGAGCAGTGCGTCGCACAGGGCCTCGCGGGAAGGGGGGCCTCGCAAAAAAAAAATATATATATATATTTATTATTATTTTTATTTTTATTTTATTTTTTATTTTTTTCGAGGCCCCCCTTCCCGCGAGGCCCTTTTTCATCACAGACCTAAAATCTAGTTTTGCTTATATGCTTATATATTTCACATTAGACACGTTTGTAGAATGTGTCTGACTTGTTCCTGGGTCTGCAGTGACATACTATTGGTTTCAACGAAGGGAGCTATGGGGCTCTGCAGCAGACATACTATTGGTTTCAACGAAGGGAGCGGAGTGGTTACTTACATCATGTGTAGTACGCTGGCGTGAGTCAGCTGCGTTTGACTATTTCGCGCGTGCAGCTTTTGAATATTATGCTTAGTTATGCCAGCCAACTCGAAGAGGTCGGTCATTATCAGTCGGTCGGTCACCAAGGAACGTTGACGAAAGGCGGGACAAATGGCCGGAGCCTTGTCATGATGCAGTCGGGATATAGCCATGATGATGTCGGCTAGTAGCTAGCTTAGCTAAAGGCTAACTAGCGTTAGCTAACCTAGAGACATGCAGCCAAGATGAAGAGGATGGTCGTTTGGCAGATGAACTTCGTCAACTCCACGCGGTTGTCTCCATCCTCTTGGACGTTTGGTGAGTTTTTAACCTATTCTATTAACTCTATTCTATTCCCGCCGTGGACATCGCTCTCTCTCTCTCTCTCTCTCTCTCTGGAGCTAAACTGGCCGACTAGCTGTTGTAGTACTACTAGTAGCTAACGGTGTATGGCCTGGTGTCAGCACCTGTATGTAGCCGCATAGCTTGCTTCTGCGTTAGCTAATGGTTAGCGATAGCCTGGTTGAGCTAACTGTTAGCCAGTTAGCTGTTTAGCTTCGGCGTTAGCTGCCGGCTGCGCTCGGCTGGGAACGTTCGTTTCATGCTATCAGTTAGCCTTGAGTTAGCTGTTAGCTTGTGCTACGACCATTGACATTAGCCGTGAGAATAGCAGGGGGTTCTGGCACTCTGACTACGACATCATCTTTGACAGAAGATGTAGTCGGGCCTGCACCATGACAAGGCTCTGGCCATAGGTTATTTTTGTCCCGACAGCGAGAGGCCTTTCGTCAACGTGGAGACCTGTGTTGCGGCCTTTCGCCCTGCGTTCCTTGGTGCAGGTAAGATTAATGAAAATGTCATGACATTACCCCACTCTTCCTTCCTTCCCCTCCCGAATGTTTTGTTAATAACGATGTTTTTTTTCCAGGCAAAACATATGTTACTTCACAACATTTGGAGATACGACATGTGCTGTGTGTGAATTAATTTGTTCGTTTGTGTAGCTTGGGTAGCGTTGGGCCGTTGGCCAAAGCTGTGTGTGGCCTGGTGTCAGTAGCCTACCTGGCTAGCCTTTAGCTGTCGGCCATTGGCTCCTTGCTGCTTTGTTTTCTCTTGGTATAGACCCTCTTCTCTTTGGATTTAAGTGTTGATCTTTGTCCTTTGTTTAAATCTCGCACAGGGCCTCGCATTTCTCCCAGGCGGCCCTGCCTGTATCACTGTACATATTAATACTATATATATATCTGTACATATCCCTTACCTACTCTTACTAGTTATACTGCTGGCCTGTATGACTTACTACCATAGTGTCTTTATACCTGTATCACTGTACATTAATACTACAACACTGTACATTCATCTGATTAGCACTATAACTCAGTAGTACTAATTTATATATTTTATAGCCAGTTTAATCACCTGTACATTGTATATTTCTATTGCACTTTACTGTTACATTTGTACTCTGGTTGGATGGCAAACTTCTTTTCATTGTACTGTACTCGTTAAATTTTTATGTAATCTAATCTAATACCGGTGCCCACTTTTACTTTAGTGTGCCATTAGACTTGATTATAATCTACCTTTTGAAATAGAATTCTTAGACGTCTCATTTCCCAAACAACAGGGACAAGCACCATCCCACGGACAGAACGCGTGTGAAATGTGACGGCCGGTCATCATTCAACCCTGAATACTTGTAGCTCAAGAAGCAGAAATGAATCATCCTTGACTACACAACGGGCACAACAGTGAGACAAGACGTGCCTCAGCCATCTAATGCAAATTACCCCAATTTGGAATCTTGTATTCAGCGGGAGACCGTCGCTAAACGCTCAGGCAAGCTAGTCACAGATATTAAAATAAATTATGTCTAATTTGAATTTTAGTCACGGTACATTAACTAATAGAACGTTATTAACATTTCAAGGGAGAGACGGGAGGAGAGGGAGGGGGTGGGGGAGCTTTTGCCTGCAGAATTAACACTGGCTGTTTCTGACCTGTGAGCCAGGCAGCCTGATCACTGTAATGACAGCGTAATGGCATATTTACATTAAAATCTGGGCAGCTAATATGGGATTCAGAAATGGGACGTTCAGTGGAGGATTATTTAGTCTGGCCTGCTGGCCTCTTCCCAGACTCTCTATGTCTAAACTTCAATACGAGGCAGAAACTTCTTATTTCATGACTATTTATGTAGTTCTGTCTCCCTGCGACCCCCCCCCCCCCCCCCATCCCTAATGTTCCCTTTAGTTCCAACCTTTTTATCTTTCATCTCTCTCTCTCTCTCTCTCTCTCTCTCTCTCTCTCTCTCTCTTCTCTCTCTCTCTCTCTCTCTCTCTCTCTCTCTCTCTCTCCTCCCTCTCTCCCTCCTTGGTCTTTAAAGGCAATTATCGTTTCACTTCAGAGATGTCAAAATCCCACACTTCAGTTGTATCTTGAGCAGCAGCCTTGTTGGGGGATGAATGGAATTCCTCACAGACAAAGATAAGTGCCTTTCTCTCTCTCTCTCTCTCTCTCTCTCTCTCTCTCTCTCTCTCTCTCTCTCTCTCTCTCTCTCTCTCTCTCTCTCTCTCTCTCTCTCTCTCTCTCTCTCTCTCTCTCTTTCTCTTCTCTCTCTCTCGCCCTCTCCCCCTCTCTCTAGCTCTCCCTCTCTCTCACCCTCTCTCTCTCCCACCCAGACTCAACCCGTTCTGATATTACAGTCTTTGAAACGAGAGAGGATCTTTTTTTGTGCATTTTAAATACTTTTAATTCACATTCTTCAGCTTTAATTTCCTTACCAAGAAACTAGTGTTATCTCTCTCTCTCTCTCTCTCTCTCTCTCTCTCTCTCTCTCTCTCTCTCTCTCTCTCTCTCTCTCTCTCTCTCTCTCTCTCTCTCTCTCTCTCTGAATGAAGACATACTGTAGGATAGATAGAGAGGTCTGGGCTTCAAGTGCAGCAGTGCCCTGCAATGTGGAAATTCAGACTTTAAATTAGTCGGGATCTTATAACCAATGCAAATTTACTAACTGTATGATGTGAAGCAGGGGTGAGATTGAGCTGCAGTAAGTGTCTGTGCTAGTCCAGACTAGTCCAGATTAGATTAGATTAGATTAGATTAGATTAGATTAGATTAGATTAGATTAGATTAGATTATATCAGATTAGATTCAAATGTATTGTCATCATGCAGCACAAGTCAAGTCAAGTCAAGTCAAGTCAAGAGTTTTAATTGTCACGGCATACAGGTATACAATGAAATGCGGGTGGTCTTGCCCGCAACGATGTGCAATACAGTGGTACATATAATAGAATCAAAAAATGAAAAAACAACATTGTGCAGTAAACAGGTAACAGGTAACGTGGAGTGACATCTCGGTATCTGTACATAGTTATTTACAGAGCATATGGGACATGCTAGTTAGCTTTGGTAGTGCAATACACTGTTCCTGTTATTCTAATTTAAATTGTCCTTTCCTTGGCCATAAGTGTGCGTGTGTGCGACATGAGTGTGTGCCCGCTCATGTTAAAGTGTTAAGTGGCTGCTCGTGTGTGAGCGTGCACAGTGTGCATGTCGTGTGTGTGTTCATGTGTGCTTGTGTGTGGATAGTTCAATGTTCTGAGCACTCAATGTTCATTGTTCATGGCTCTGATGGCCTGGGGGAAGAAGCTGAGCCTCAGCCGCTCTGTCCTAGTAGCTGGGGTTCGCAGGCGTCTGCCTGACCTCAGCAGCTGAAACAGGCTGTTATTGGGGTGGTGAGGGTCTTTCATTATCCTGCAGGCTCTGGATTTGCACCTCTTGTTGTATAGAACCTGCAGGGGGGGTAGTGCAATACCCGTGGTACGCTCGGCTGAGCGCACCACTCTCTGTAGGGCCTTCTTGTCCTGTGCCGTGCTGTTTCCATACCAGGCAGTGATGTTTCCGGTCAGGATGCTCTCTACAGCTCCTGAGTAGAAGGACTGGAGTATCTTCCCCGATACTCTGAACTTCCTTAACTGTCTCAGGTGGTAGAGGCGCTGTTTCGCCTTCTTTACTACTGTGTCTATGTGTGTTGACCATGTCAGGTCCTCTGAGATGTGGACCCCCAGGTACTTAAAGCTGCTCACCCTGTCCACGGTAGCCCCGTTAATCATCAGTGGTGTCTGCGTCTCCTGCTGTCCTCCTCCTATAATCCACGATCAGCTCCTTGGTTTTACCATTGTTCAGGAGCAGGCTGTTGTCCTGGCACCAGCGTTCCAGTACCTCAACCTCCTCCCGGTAGGCCTTCTCGTCGTTGTCCGAGATCAGCCCCACCACCACTGTGTCATCTGCGAACTTCACTATGGAGTTGGAGCTGAACTTGGCTACATAGTCGTGTGTGTAGAGTGAGTACAGCAGGGGGCTCAGAACACAGCCCTGGGGGGACCCCGATGCTCAGGGTGATGGTGTTGGAGGTCTGACCCCCCACCCTGACCGCCTGGGGTCTTTCGCTCAGAAAGTCCAGTACCCAGGCGCTCAGGGCGGAGCTCAGACCTAGCTCGATCAGCTTGTCCACCAGTCTGGTGGGGACTATGGTGTTGAACGCTGAGCTGTAGTCAATGAACAACAGTCTCACATAGCCCCCCTTCTGACGGTCAAGGTGCGAGAGGGTGCTGTGCAGTACCTGGGAGACCGCGTCGTCGGTGGACCTGTTTGTCCTGTATGCAAATTGCATAGGGTCCATATCACTGGGGAGGGAGGCACAATTGTGGTCCTTGACCAGCCTCTCGAAACATTTCATGACCACAGAGGTGAGTGCCACCGGTCTGTAGTCATTTGGACATGTTGGGGAGGGTTTCTTCGGTACAGGGATGATGGTGGACATCTTGAAGCAGGCAGGGACCACTGACCTCCGCCAGGGATTGATTAAATATGGCGGTGAACACTGGGGCCAGCTGGTTGGCACAGGACTTGAGTATGCGTCCTGTTATGCCATCTGGGCCAGCAGCCTTCCTGGTGTTCACCTGCATAAATGCTCTTCTCACACTGTGTTCCGACAACGAGAGAGCGTCCCCGCCCCCCCGCGGTTGCCCCCCCCCCCCCCCTCCACAACAGCCGGCGCGCCAGTGACGTCACTAGCCGGAGAGCCGGCACAAGTACAGTACAAAGTAAGTTTGGCATCCAACCAGAGTGCAAATGTAACAGTAAAGTACAATAGTAATATACAATGTACAGGTGATTAAACTGGGTATAGTATGTACTCTGCTACTAAGGAATCTACCTTGCCTATATTATTACCTACTATGTTAATATGCACTCAAGTTTAACACTGTTTGATGAACAATCTTACTGACCCTTAGCTGCCAGAGTTGTACACTTCCCTTCCTGTACAAAACTTTGGATCGCTTTGGATAAAAGCATTCAGCTAAATGATTGTAAAAGGACAGAGTAATAGTGCTAATCAAATGGACAGAGTTGTAGTATTAATATGTACAGTGAAACAAAACAGGTATAAAGACACTCTGTAAAGTACACACATCTGATTAGCACTATTACTCAGTAGTACTAATTTATATATTTTATACCCAGTTTAATCACCTGTACATTGTATATTACTATTGCACTTTACTGTTACATTTGCACTCTGGTTGGATGTCAAACTTATTTTCGTTGTACTGTACTTACATTTGAATCTAATCTAATCTAATCTAATCTAATCTAATCTAATCTAATCTAATCTAATCTAATCTAAAACTATGGTAGTAAATCATACTGGCCAGCAGCATAACTAGTAAGCATAGGTAAGGGATATGTTATATATATAGATATAGTCAGGGCCGCCTCAGGGGGTGTGCGAGCAGTGCGGTCGCACAGGGCCTCGCGGTATTATTTTTTTTATTTATTTTTTATTTTATTTTTATTTTTTGCGAGGCCCCCCTTCCCGCGAGGCCCTTTTTCATCACAGACCTACAATCTAGTTTTGCTTATATGCTTATATTATTTCACATTAGACACGTTCCTGGCTCTGAGGCTCTGCAGGCAGCAGAATTGGTTTCAATGAGGGGAGGAGTTACAGGTAAGGTAGCGTCTGTTGAGTTCATTGTGTGTGTCTGTGTGCGTGCCGGGGAGGGGGGGGGGGGGGGGGGGGGGGCGTGAACCGACTCATTGCCAGACGTGAGCGATTCGACTCACGCTCACGGCAATGAATCGGCTCTTATGAACGAGTCGCTCATGACCGACCCATCACTAGCGTCTGATTATTTCGCGCGTGCAGCATTGGAGGTTATGCCAGCCAAGATGAAGAGGACATCGTTCGGCAGATGGACTGAAGATGAAAGTTGTTGCATGTTAGACAGTTCAGTCAGGCTAGCCATCCCGGCTAAAGACAGGGACAGCTAGTTAGCTTTAGCTACGTTATAATATTAAGTGTGGTTCAGTTGGGATATAGCCATGATGATGTCGGCTAGTAGCTAGCTTAGCTAAAGGCTAACTAGCGTTAGCTAACCTAGAGACAGCGCGTGCAGCATTGTTATGCCAAGATGAAGAGGATGGTCGTTCGGCAGATGAACTTCGTCAACTCCACGCGGTTGTCTCCATCCTCTTGGACATTTGGTGAGTTTTTAATGCACTATATTCTATTCCCGCCGTGGATATCTCTCTCTCTCTCTCTCTCTCTGGAGCCAAACTGGCCGACTAGCTGTTTTAGTACTAGTAGCTAACGGTGTGTGGCCTGGTGTCAGCACCTGTATTGCTTTTCTCACGTTGTAGAGTTTTTCAGTGGTAGCCGCATAGCTTGCTTCTGCGTTAGCTAATGGTTAGCGATAGCCGGGTTGAGCTAACTGTTAGCCAGTTAGCTGTTTAGCTACGACGTTAGCTGCCGGCTGCGCTCGGCTGGGAACGTTAGTTTGATGCTATCAGTTAGCCTAGAGTTAGCTGTTAGCTTGTGCTACGACCATTGACATTAGCCGTGAGAATAGCAGGGGGTTCTGGCACTCTGACTACGACATCATCTTTGACAGAAGATGTAGTCGGGCCTGCACCATGACAAGGCTCCGGCCATAGCTTATTTTTGTCCCGCCAGCGAGAGGCCTTTCGTCAACGTGGAGACCTGTGTTGCGGCCTTTCGCCCTGCGTTCCTTGGTGCAGGTAAGAGATGTCATGACATTACCCCACTCTTCCTTCCTTCCCCTCCCGAATGTTTTGTTAATAACAATGTTTTTTTCCAGGCAAAACATTATGTTACTTCACAACATTTGGAGATACGACATGTGCTGTGTGTGAATTGTCTTGGTCGTTTGTGTAGCTTGGGTAGCGTTGGGCCGTTGGCCAAAGCTGTGTGTGGCCTGGTGTCAGTACCTGGCTAGCCTATTTAGCTGATGTCGGCCATTGGCTCCGAGTCCTTGCTACTTTGTTTTCTCTGGTATAGACCCTCTTCTCTTTGGATTTAAGTGTTGATCTTTGTCCTTTTGGATCTATGTATATTCATGTTGCCTTTGTGAAGTTATATTTTCCTTCTGTTTTGTTCTTCCATTAAAAGTTGAATATCTTTTAGCGGCTCATCTTTGCTTATCTCTCTCATACATGCTCTCTCTCTAACACACACACACACACGACAAACACACATGCTCTCTCTCTCTCTCTCTCTCTCTCTCTCTCTCTCTCTCTCTCTCTCTCTCTCTCTCTCTCTCTCTCTCTCTCTCTCTCTCTCTCTCTCTCTCTCTTTCTAACACACACAGTCTGCCTATGGGCGGCCTTTCTCGATGGCTAGGCTGTGCTCGCTGAGTCTGTACCTAGTCAAGGATCTTCAGTCACAGTGCTCAGGTATTCTGCCACTGTGTACTCTCTGTTTAGGGCCAAATAGCATTTCAATTTCTTTCCAATGTGTGTCTCTCTCTCTCTCTCTTTCTCTCTCTGTACACTGTATATTGACTGTAGAACGGGAGCTCTCTCTCGCTCTCTCTCTTGCTATATGTTGACTGTATCATGCCCAGCCTCGGGCAGCGGTATTATTTAAGAATATGTTGACTGTATGAAAAAAAAAAAAAAAAAGGAAAAATTATATATATTAAATCTCGCACAGGGCCTCGCATTTCTCCCAGGCGGCCCTGGATATAGTATCTACAGATATGTAAAGAGGATTATGCAGGTGTAGCACTTGTGTCACCTCCTTCTAACAGCTGTTCGCCACGGGCACAGTTCTAGGTACGAATGAGGAGAGGAGTAATATGCACAATTAAAGAATAATGGACCAGAGACAGAATTATTATAATAACCAATGTTTTAATCAAATGCGCGCTAGCTAGACATACATAATACATACAGACGTAAAGTGCAAGTAACGGTTTGAAGTATCCCTTTTTGGTTCGTTCAGTAACCTCTTCTTTCGGGATATCAAGTCCTAGATTGATTGGATCAACACATTAGGTTTGGTTCAGACGTCTCTGAGGTTATCTCTAGCTAAAAGCTAGGTTCAAGGTTGGATATTGGATGTATCCTTTTATCATCAGTAAACTCTATTTCAGTTTATCATTTCAATAGGTAAATGTCTAAACATATTCATTTAAACCTTTAAATGTGCAGGGAACGCAAATACCTTATTAGGTGAAATGCTCCTTTGAACTCTTCCTTTGAAGGTGTAACACAACAAAAGTACTGTTACAAAGGGTCAGATTAAACCAAATATATATATGTATTGCTTGATATCCCTTGTATAATATTTGTATATCGTTTGATATCCCTTGTATATTATTTGTATATATACACGGAATATCCCTTTACCTGGGTACAAACCAGAGTAATATTCGCTCTCCTATTGGACAGCGACCCCTAGGCGCCAACGGCCAAGCCCCCAACGGCAAGTTCAAAGGCAACTCCGGGCATGTCTCAACATGTCCAGAGTCTGCGCAGTAATACGAGACAGAACTGAGGTTGGCACTAGATAATTCACCTTACGTATAAATACGGCGCAGGTGTACACAGCAGCACTTGTTCAGTTCAAACCTTGAAGCCTTCACCACGAGACAACGTGCAGTGAAGTGAGCCACTTTGCCTCTAAATAGAGCCTTGAGAACCGCGTGCGAATAGATTGCTAAAGTGTCAGAGTTTAACGCAGTAACGTTGAGTGCGACTTAATCTAATGTGAAGTAATAGTCTATCATTTATAGTGTATCGTGCGGCTACAGTTCTTCAGTGACCAGCATTACCACCGGTTCGTCGTGTATCTAGCTAGTGCACTTATCCAGGCTGGGCGGCCTAAACTCGTGCCCCCACCCGAGGAGTCCTAGGCGAGAACCGTTGGATATGTACACCGGAGAACCTACACCGGCGACTGCAGAACCATTTCTGGTTGGATTATATTGCTTTGGGACCGTGACCGCTGGAGCAGAGAACCGTCGATCCCACTGTCGTTTGGGATTTACCCCTGTGAGGATCATCACTCGGGCCCGCCTCTAGGAAGAGGCTGGCTAGCTGTCGTCCATGCTGGCGAGCATACTTGGATTACAACTGTTGCTTTGTCTGCTGATCAAGGGAGTACATGCACTGGCTCCTGTATCTGGAGCCTCGTTATTCCTCGTTGACCCAGACTTTGTACCCGTACATTCCTCTACCCCTGCCGGCCTTACACCCGGAGGGAACCCCCCAGTGTCTCCAGCTGGTACTAGTGTGCCCTATGTAATTGCTATACCACAGGTGGCGTCAGTTTAGACCCATCCTAGTATTCATACTATTATCATTGACTTACGCTCTTGACTGACTTTACGCATGTTCTTCGCCATACAAGCGCGAGCCTAATTCTCAATCTGTAACCTAACGTTGCTTAATAATAATAAATACCCTCCAAATAGAACTTTATGTGTCAATGCCGTATTCTTGTGTGGGTGTTCACCATATATATTCATGTACTGTATGGCCAGTAATTAAAGTACATAACTAGTAGTGGTTTAATATATCACAATCTTTAATACAGTCAGGGAATTGTACCCCTCAGTTACAAGTACCAATTGGAATATTCTAGGTTATGGGAATGCAAATACCTTATTAGGTGAAATTACCCTTTAAACCTTCTTTCTTTACAGGAGAACCATCAGTGATTCAACTATAATCAATGTCATCAATGGGTACACTTGAATCCCATTAACTCGTCCTCTTTACAAGAGAACATCAGTAGTTCAAGTATCTTACTGGGTGTATTTACCCTTTAAGTCTCCCTTCTTGTAGGAGAATTATCAGTATCTTATCAGATTAAATCAAATCAAATACAAAATACAATATCAAAATAACAAAAGGTGAACGGGGTCGAAGCCCTTGGAATGTCCTTGTGTTCAGGTCAGTTCAATCCGTGGAAGTTCTTATGATTCAAGTTCAACAGTTCAATCCTACCGGACTGTTGAGGTAACAGGAGTTGAGCAACAGGGGTATTCGAATCAGGCTGGCATTAGCCTTGAGCTATATCAGAGGTTCAGTGGGTTGGCTCGCCATCTTGCATCGTCCGGCACACCGCCTCGTCCCGCGTGGGCACACGTGGTGATGGGTGGTCTGGACTCCTGGAACTGCTCCCAGGGTGGAACGGGGTGCTAGAAAAACCTGGCCTGCTTGTGAGCAGGCATTCAGAAAATAAAAGCTATTTACCATCTTTTATCGCTTCATCATCTTTTCATTGCTTTCAGAATGAATAATCAATCAGGCTACTTTTAGCTATGCTAAGCTAAAGTAGGCTATCTCATCCCAGCACGTGGGATCATATGCCACATGCTAATTTAGGCTAAAGTGCGCTAGCATATGGAACATTCCCCACGTTCATATAAAACTCTCAAAAACATTCAAAATGTATATAGACCTTGTTCTTATTGTACAGCATATCAATACAATTATAAGTATTTCTGAAATGGTTCCTTCCTAGTTTTCATTTAACCAAATTGAGCTTGGGGCAGTTCGTGTATGACTCAGAATGAAGCTACGTTAATTAGCTTTAACGTTATTAGCTTGTAGCATAGAGCTAACCATTTTTGCACTCGACAATTGAATAGCACAATATTGATTGAAAGTCACCAAAACCGCAGGCTACAGCTACTTTACTGCAACGCTTCTTCGGTTTTGCAACTGGGGGAATCTTTTATAACTTTTTTATAACTGGTTTTATCATGCTATCTCATCTCGTTATCTAGCTCTGTTCAACTGCGTGTTGAATCTCCGTGGATTGTGTCTGCATCTGCGCAGTAGCAAGACTCACCTGCTGTAAAGCAAGGCGTGGCTGTCGTGACATCTATCTCACTCACGTCATCTCACGTCATCTCACGTCATGACGCAAATTAAAGGGCAATGCTGTAATTCAAAGGGACTTGGTATCCAATAATATTAACTACTTATGTTCTTACATAATAGCGTTAACTATTTATGTTCTTATTCAATGGCATTAACTATTTATGTTCCTATGACTTGAATAGTTATGAATCTGAAACCTGGGTTACACAGGTATGCGACAACCAGAACCTGCAGATTCCTCCTGAGCAACGTCAGAAGGATCCGCCCCTTCCTGACAAAAGAAGCCACCCAACTCCTCGTCCAATCAACAGTCATCTCCCGCCTCGACTACTGCAATGGACTGCTAGCTGGCCTCCCGGCCACTGCCACCAAGCCTCTTCAACTCATTCAAAATGCAGCGGCCCGCCTGATCTCAAACCTACCGAAGTCGGCCCATGTCACCCCACTTCTTAGGGACCTGCACTGGCTCCCCATTGCTGCACGTATCCGCTTCAAGGCCCTCGACCTAGCATACCGTGCGGCAAAGGGAACCGCTCCCGCCTACCTCCGGTCAATGGTCTCTAACTACACACCCTCAAGACCCCTACGCTCTACATCTTCTGGCCGCCTCAGACCTACTCCTATCCAAGCTCCGGGAGGGTCATCAAAGAGAAGCCGCCTATTCTCAGTCCTTGCCCCACAATGGTGGAATGAACTACCCACCCCAGTTAGGACAGTCGAATCCCGTCCAGTCTTTCGCCGTCGACTAAAGACGCACTTTTTCAACCATTATCTGAAATAATGAAAAAAAAATTAAATAAAATATCTAACCCTAACTAACCTTACTGTCATGCACTAACCTACACTGTAACACGCAACACTTTGATGAACATTGTTACTCAGCTGATAGAGTTGTACCCTTCCTGATGACCTGTCGTACAGAACTTGTAAGTCGCTTTAGATAAAAGCGTCAGCTAAATGACTAAATGTAAATGTAATGTAATGTATGTACAGACAGACGTGGATACAGTGTATATATATATTAGGGCTGACCCCTATAATTAGATTAGTCGACGAATCGGTCGAAAGGAGCCGTAGTCGACTGGCCAACCTCTTAGTCGAATATATAAAAAAATAAAAAAAATAAAATTATACAATTATTATTATTATTATTATTTTTTGTATCATTCTTTCCAAAATAAAAGAGGCCTAGAAGCGTGGCTAACGCTAATGGCATGCATACCAGAGGCTAACTGCCTACGAAAACAGGCACAGAGGCACTGAAAGAGGATTTCACCCATCTAATGAACACACTAGACTAGACAAATATCAAGATGTATCCATCAGTGGACCAATTGCATGCTTTTGCAGAGGACAAGAAGCCTTCAGTCAACTCCTTCAGACATTAAGCACCCCCCACAGCCAAATGGAATGATAAGAAATTATTATATTATCATTTTTTTTAATTTTCTTTATTTTTTTTTGTCGACCAATAGTCGACTAACGGCACATTTTGGCCAATCATAGTCGACCATCCAAATCCTTAGTCGGGGACAGCCCTAATATATATATATATATCATAATAACATCATGCTATCATTCTGTTATATGGACACTTTACAGAAGGAAAGATCACTTTAAGAATAGTATAGCTTGAGATCGTATAATATAGCATTGTATAGCAGTGTACATAAAGACCCAATGCCTCATCCGTAGCTGCCACAGGACCTAGCATGTCCTACCATGCTCTGTAAATAGCTCATGTACAGATACCGATATGCCTACTTTGTTTACTTGTTTATTGCACTATGTCGCTCTATTGGTTCGACTCTTATTATTATTACTTGTACTATGCACATCGTTGCGGGCGAGACCCCCCGCATTTCACTGTATACCTGTATGCCGTGACAAATAAAACTCTTGTATCTTGTATCTTGTATCTTGTTTTGTTATCATGGTATTGAATTTAATCTAAACTACTTTTTACAGCTACAATTATTTTTGAAACCCCAACAAATATTGAAAAAAAATGTATGAATAAAGGAATTAAACAAACTCCCACGATACGGCCAGGTTTGACTTGGGACTTGACAAGAACATCAATAGACCTTCGAGGCTCTCAGCGAGGCACCCTGCCACTGCGGCCAAATTAATTAATGAACCCGGCAGAATGTCCAGCAGTCCCAGTATATTCATGAAGCCTTCAAAAGGCAGTGTGACTCCTTTGTCCTCACGTCACTTTGAAACGCACAGAACATGCTACCTTTTTGCCAAAACGTCATTCAGAAACAGAAATCCATTATCGATGCGCGAGCTCCGTACACAGAGCGCAGCGCGCCAGGCTCCGGCACTGACACCCCCAGGTGGGAGGAGGAGGTGATAGGTATTTAAAAATGCAAGATGACATCTCTAATGCTCGCATGGCGGCTTGTTTCCCAGACACCGGGGCTGGACCCGGCCATCTGCTCCTCCGGTCAGCTCCGCCGTCTTGGCAACAGCTCCGCCAAGGCCTCTATCTCAGAGGAGACTCGTTGGTATTATCAGATATATCTCTTCCCTTATCTTGTATAGGAGTGTACATAGGATCCAGTGCCTTAAGTGATTTATTAACATGTCTATTTATTATGTCTATTCTAGTTATCTTATTATTATTACTAATATTACTATTGTTTTATTGCACACTCGTAGTGGGCATGGCCAACCGCATTTCACTGTATGTGATGAATAAACTCTTGACTTGACTTGACTTCCCCCGCTCAGCAGGAGAAAACACAGAGACTGTGGATATATAAGAATAAGGATATGCTTAGAGAAGGAAGGGGTGTGTGGTGTGTGTGGGGGGGGGGGGGCATCGCATCAGCAATATCAACAAGTTGTCTCACTATAGTAGCCAGATTCTGTCACATTACAGATGAAATCACTTCAGAAACGTGGAGAATTAATATCCTAACGAGGCGTCGAGCAGCCATGCGGTGTGTAATGTGGCTCCTGGGAGCCCGGACCAGAGATGCCTGGCTGCTTCAGGCCCCTGTTTGTCACCCCGGCAGCTGTAGCTTCTATTAGGGGGGACATTAGAGAGACAGGGAGGCAGGAGAGATAGGGTTTTATCACCGTGGTTCCCGGGGAGCCCTGCTCTACCTGTCAGCGGGCCGTTTTACTTCATTTTACGGCTAAATATCTCTGTTACAAACGTCCCACGCCTGTGGAACAACACTCTGGCCATTATCTCCATCTGCGTGTACCGGGAGATGAGTTATTCGGGGCAATGTTTCAACAGCGATGAGAGAATCTCTGCACAGATAGCCTCCCGCTTATACATTTCATTCACATTTCTCAACATTAATGTAGTCCCTTGTTCTCTTTGTGCCCCCCCTTACGCTGTCTCTGCCGCTGACAGTGCGGCTGCACACTGCTGCTCTTTAGCTCCCCACGTTCTCACAGAATGAATCGCTCGCCGGGTTGCAGTCGAGAATTCATTTTAGTGGGTCAAGTGTTTCAGAATGTCATCTCTGACAGGAACCATCCAGCACCGTGAGGACGAGGACGGGCCGCATGCACCTGTACACGGAGACAGTATAGTATAGTATAGTATAGTATAGTATAGTATAGTATAAAGTAGAGTATAGAATAGTATAGGGCTGAGCCCAAACGTTATAACTTTCTGACCTTTGTTCGTTCCGTTGGCATTCAAATCTTAATTAATGGGTTCGAACCTCCGCTTTTTTATTTTGAAATTTGCGTTTTACATTTTAAAATTTATTTTACACAAAAAATATATATCAGAATGTGATATATATCAGAATATCACAGTACTATGTTGTGTTTACAATAATTAGAAAGTCACGCGCGAACACAGACACAACAACAGTCTAGTCGGGATGAGGAGGGGTCACCGTCATACATTATCAGGAAATGAATCAATCATGCAACAAAGAGAGGGTTGAGTGACTCACACACTTACCCGTCTTATTTCATAATATAACGTTTCTGAATGGACGTTTGAATTAAACCAAGTGTATGCAGTGATGCTGAACTTTTCCAGCGGAACACAAGTTACTTAACGTTACACAGGTATGTTATGCACGTTAATTAAGCTATGCACGTTTATCTGGGTACTACTCTTAACTCATTCACTGCCAGCTATTATCCTTATCCCGTTCTCACTGGGCCACACTAAAAGATAAGCATTTTCACTGTGCATCACAATGTTTGCATAGCTATATCTATATTCTATATTATAGCTATGGAGACAATACTATGGCTCATTTGACAGTAACTATCTATTGTCCAACATGCAATTTTTTTTTCATGTATATGTATTGATGCTACAATGTTTTCATATAGATCCGGCCAATCAACGTATGTAGTATTTAAAACGAATGCCGTTACTGGCGATCAAAGTATCAAAAAACGTTCATGATGAAACATAATACCTATTATATACCTTTGCATTTGAAATAGTAGTGTGTACAGGCGAGCAACACCAATGCTATTAGCAGAATTCACGTATTGCTCCATAACAGGAATTAGCCAGGATCACTCTGAAACTATACAATATTCACCACGGTATAACACGCGAACGTATACATGAAAACATTTATAGTTTTTCACATGTTGAACGATGGATAGTTGATGTCAAATGAGCCATAGTATTGTCTCCATAGCTATAATATAGAATATAGATATAGCCCTGCAAACACTGCAATGCACAGTGAAAATCCCTATACTTTACAGCGCTGGCCAACTAAGTACAAAGATGAGGAAACAGCGTGGCAGTCAAAGTGTTAAAGTCAAGACTCGACAGTACTGAACCAGAAAGATTATTTAGGAGCACATTTTTTGTATGATTAAAAGCGATGGTTCAAACATCCGTTCAAAAAACCCTGGCGAAGTTCGAATCCCAAAAACAGGCTTTGGTGTTACGGTTTGGTGTGTTGGACCCAGGTGCAGTGCAGAACAGATACGATGAGAGACAGATGTTGGTTTTCGAATAAAGCACTATGTCTTTAATTAGAGTACTGTAGGTGATAAACAAAAGGGGAGAAATCACCATCTCCAAAACACGCTAAATATGATTCACAATACATATGTACTCATCACAATAATCGGGGAAAACAAGAGGGAGAAAGCAAGGTCTCCAAAACACACTAAATTGTTACGACTGGTGGGGTAGTGAGGGAAGGCGATAAGAACTCAGTTGCGGACAGGAATGGTAGGGTAACGTGTAAATATAGACTTTACTGGAAGATGACACGTTACAAAAAGGAACATAAATGGCACAGTCGAGCTGGCGCTAATACAAAATTAACTGAAACACGAGAAAACAAAGATGAACAAAAACGGAATACTAAAACTACTTTCAACTCTTAATACAAAACAGCAAGGCAAGGGAGAGACGACAGGAGACACGACGGGCAAGGGAACACGGAGGTAACTGGAGGTAACACGGAGGAATCACGCCACAACGGGAAGAGAGGAAGACACACACTTAAATACTTAGACTAATCATGATTGGCAACAGCTGGCCAGACCAGTCTAAAAACAAACTTTTAACCACTAGACACAAGCAGAATTACCAAACATAACACTAGCCAGGGGAACCACATCACACCAGGGAGGGAAAGTTCAACAATAACACACACAGTGACATCCCATTAATTATCCCATTAATTAAAGTAAGTATATGTGTTAACAAAGGTAGAATCAAAGTCTGCACCATCTGCTGGTGACCACTAGAGGGTGGTATGATACTGGAGGAAGGTAGGCCTCCAATGTTCCTTCTCCCCTCACAGCCCAACAGAGGGCTGAGTCTGGGCTTGTTAAAGGATAGAGGTAGGGGACCAATGTTACTCCTCCCATCACAGCCCAACCGAGGGCTGAGTATGGGATCGTTACACTAAATAGTCATTCTGTCCAACGACGGTGCTGCATATACATACAGTAGGATAAGAATAATCTTTTAACAACAAAATTCAATCGGCAATTAAAGTGGCACGGCAATTCAAAACATCGCAAACAAACGTATCCTCCGTGGCAAGGAGCGATAAACATGTAGGTATACTCACGGACAGTTTCAGTGATCGACTGACGGTGTTTGTGTGACACGGAAGATAATATAAAGAGACATTTAACAACTCACACCAGGTACAAATGAGTGTAATTAGGACAGGTAGACAGGGCAATTACCCACCAGGTAACGCTAGAGATTTTCTCCCTGAGGAGCAAACGTTACAGTATCCCCCCATCCCGACGAACGGCACCTGACCTTCACCTGGGTGCCTCAGGGTGTAGTTGGCGGAAGTCTCTAATAAGACTGTAGTGGCCGACTGTCATTCCTCTGTGTGCTGACAGTCGTCCACGATGCACCTGCTATTGTGCCTTTTCACGCTGTACCAAAGTTGTGATGTTGAATGAATTGAATGTCCAAAGTTGCCGCCGGTTCGGTTTACAGGGTTTATTGTTGTCCAAGGGTAAATGATAGTGAATTAAGGGTTAAACAGAACAGTCGTCAATTGCTCCGTGTGGTCAGTTCCAACAGTGAAACAGTAGCATTTGAAGGTAAAACCTCGGCAGGTGCACAAGATTCCAGTGATCACCTTGGCTATTTATAGGAGTGGGCTGTAATGGGTGGTGAGCCCTCTAGTGTCCAAACATAAATAAGACAGTCTAAAGGTTAAGATAGTCTAAACAGTGCATGGTTCTAATATATAATATAATATATATATTATAATAATAATATAATAATATATAAATCCACCAAGTCGGTTTCTGCCTCTACACGCCGGCCCCTTAATTGTGCACCAAATCACAATTACAAAAATATATATATAGCAAAGAGGCAAAGAAGCCGACATAACCTATAATCAATGTCAATGTCCTCAATAATAATCTATTTCAAATAGTGCTGTCAGGCGATTAAAAAAATTAATCTAATTAATTACAGGATTTGTAATTAATTAATCTAATTAATCGCATTTTAATCGCATAACCATTTTATGCCTGATATTCTATATTCTATAATCATATTTCAAATTGCATGTGTCCAGATGGCAGAATTCAGTACTGTATCTACAAAACCTTCTGTTTAATCATCTTCCATCTATTAATTTGCTTAGATTTTTCAGGTCTGGTCAATTTGAGCATGGTGTTATTCACAGTCAAAGATACAAAAAAAATGTATATTCTCATTTGGTTCATTACAATTGACTCAAAATAAGATGTTCATTCAATCAATCACAGCGCAGATTGATTGATTGAATGAAAATGTTATTAACAGATTGCAGAATGGGTACAATACAGTACGGCTCAATACACACAATTGTTAAGGGCATGCAGACCAGAGAAAGACTTTCATCTTGTTTACATCAGGGTCCCCCATTTTCAATTCATAATGAATTGTAAGTAAGGGTGCAACTTGCACCGTGCAATCCATTCTTTGTGGATCTAGCCCACAGTATTTCTGACACTGGGAATACATTCCCTGAGATTCATAGATGTCCCTAGAATCAGATACCAAGAACATGCAAATGGACCATATTAAAAAAAAGTCTGTAAATGTGTATTCTACATTATCATGGAATGAATGAGATACAAAAAAAAATTATTAAAAAAAAAAAGAAAAAAATGTAATACATTTTGAGTTAATTTTCATAACGCGATAATTTGCTGTGTAATTAATTAATCTAATTAACGCGATAAACTGACAGCCCTAATTTCAAATCATAGTTCTAAACACGAAGAAGCTTGACTGGGTCCTGGTTTTTGCTTGTTGTCCCTGTGCATGGGAAGAACAAATTAATTAGTAATTCAAATAACAGTCAAGGTAACTCAATGATAATATTCAAAGTGTTTTTTTTTGTTTTGTTTTAACAAACAGAGCCATATAGCTCTGATAGGCTTATAGCCAATGTCTATTCAAAGTTCAACAGAGCCCTATAGCTCTGATAGGCATACAGCCAATGTCTACTGGTTGTGACTCTCCATCAGGGACATCAGAACTCTCTGCGGTAAGTTGGTCGGGAGGTCTCAGCCATTCTTCCCCAGGTTTCCTTTACATTGTCGTCTTTTGTAGTTTCTCCTCTTGGAAACTGGTATATTCAAAAGTGTTTGGCCATCACCGGCCCCGGTAACACCATGGGCTTCTGTTGAAAGCTACAGGTGTCTCTATCTATCTCAATTACCTACTCGAGATAGAAGCCTGTGGCCGCTCGATATCCCCCAGCGAGGTGCTAAACTCGGCAAGTTCTCGAGTCAATTACTATTTATATCAAGCTTACTTCATAGTCACTAGTTAGTTATATCCAGTTGATATGAAATGTAACTGTAGAAGAGTTGTTAACCTCTTCTTTGTTTGTAATAAACCGAATGTGTGTCTGGGAGAACTCTTATTACCTATAATAACAATAATATCATTATTATCATTATTATCATCATTATTCTCATTTTACGAAATGCCTTTAATGCTACCCATATTAGCGTACTAACACGTAATCATTATTTGCACGCCCCAATACCTCCTGTCAATCCGACAGGCCCGTCCGTCAGTGGCACCGACCCTCCAATCCTGCAGTGATTAGATAATCGATTTCCCACAAACCTGACAGAGCCTATCGAACACCGAGATACCGGAACCCTCAAACAACAAACAGTGAAACTAAGCATTACTACCGGCAATAGCATATATATATATAATATATAACTTTAGCTGAAAAGCATTAACCAGCAATTGATTCAATCTGTAGTACATGCTGCCAGTACATAGTCACCTCATAGGGATGCAGGGCGCGGCTGGTATTGCTGGCATTGCTGGCAGAAAGCAGTCCACGAACTCAATCCGATATTATAAAAAGTCATTTTTATTTAAGAAAGTTACAAAATAGACTGTATTGGAAATGTCCAATAACAGTTAAAAATAATTATAAAAACAAAACATCTCATCTCTAAGATAGCATAGCCTATGCTGCCTGGTGTATCAAGTCAAAGGTGAAAATCTGCTTCAAAATCAAAAAATCTGTCTGTGATCCCGCGAGTGGGCCTTTATAAAGGTCCCCAGATCTCTTCGCTATTGGTCCAAATACAGTGATGTCATTTCTACCATCCAATCAACACACTCCCCTCCCCTTCTAGTTGCTACAGCAACCGGGGAAGCAACGGATCACGTTTTTTGGGGAAAAACCCTAGGTCTGTTATCTGTTTCTAGCTGGAGCAGAGGCCCCAAGGTCGTATGCACATTCCTAAAGGGCCCACCAGTATGGAAGCCAATTGCCCTGTGTGATACACAATACATCCTTCTAGCATGAATAGCCTAACACGCCTATATATACATATACAGATATATATACATAATCATTTACATCATAATCATAATAATACATCATACATGTGGTTTTTAAAGTGTTATGATGGCACTCTCTTCTGACAAGACAGGCAAGGGTTAATTTTGCAGGCTCCTCTGCTCCAAGGTCACATTCTTGTCTTCACAGACCTGTGAGCACAGAGGCCCCTTGCTCTTTTTATTCTGACTTGTGCAGACCAGCCCAGACCTAGGTTCTCGTGCAAAGCGTATATGCATATATATATATATACATATACACATATATATATATATATATGAATACATTTCACATATAGACACATACAGTAACATATGCCTAGATTTAAAACAGATATATACCATAAACATATGCTTAAACCTTTTACATCCCACAATTGACAGAGAGAACAGGATGTCATAATTAACCAGTGTCACTAGTTGGCTGTGACTCTCAACACCCCCTCTGTCATCTTGTTCTGTCATTTTCCACTGTCTTAATAGCGTCTGTACTGGGGGACGAGATGGCGATTGCGGGGTCACGTGGCTGTGACTCTCCACACCCCCTCTGTCATCTTGGTTCCCTGTTACCCTGGTAGCCGGCGGGAAGACTTGCATCTGTTGTTCCCGGCCAATGCACCCAGTTGTTGTCGTCTGAAGAACACAATGTCATAGTTCTTATGGTCACTCCCTCTGACCTCTTGGATCTCTCCCGTAGTTTGAGGTAGGTCGAATTGTCACTTCTCGGGCGACCCCACGGGTCCCCGAGAATTGTAGTAGCAGTCCTCTATTGAAGGTCGTGTGACCCTGTCCGTAGGCCTCGCAGGACATCACAGATACAGTCCACAGAGGACTCACTTCTTTTCTCTCTTTCAGGTCCATTCAGGGCTCTCGTCGCCCTGTAACCTGGGTCCAGGCCGATGTCTCTCTGTCTCCATGTCACAGGATATGCGGGCATAATATCCCCTGTTTCATCGCCTGCCCATTCTCTATGGGGATGTTCCTATTCCTAGGGTTTTTTCCCTCGAGAGCTTTGCCTTTCAGTTTGTGGAGTGGTGATGCTTTTGTCGCATAGCCAGGCACATGGGTCATAATGTGGCCGCATTTTCTCATGGCAGAGTCCAACTGACTCTGGGACACAGGCTTCTCTATGGCCGCTACCTGATCCAGGTATTCCCTGCTGACCGACTTTCCGGTGTCCATGATATTGAAAACTAGATACCTCAGGGTGTGTTTCGCGATCTCGCACCTTTTGAGGCCTATTTTTAATTCGGCCCTGGAGAGGCGGGTCACTACTTGGTCCAGCAGTTCCAAATGTTCCTTTTCCGAGTCATTGGTCAAGTACACGTCATCAATGTATATGGTGACGTCCAAACCTTTCAGGATGTCCTCTATGACTCCTTGGAACACATTCGGAGAGTTCTTATACCCTTGTGGTAATACTGTCCATCCATAAGACAGCCCGTTCCAGGTGAACGCCGTCTTTTGG
This sequence comes from Notolepis coatsorum, assembly GCF_963971535.1. Lineage (NCBI taxonomy): Eukaryota > Metazoa > Chordata > Actinopteri > Aulopiformes > Paralepididae > Notolepis > Notolepis coatsorum. Next base: position 166,536,756 of record NC_140167.1, read on the forward strand.
GTGGATAGGGGGTCGATAGGTACTGACCAGAATCCATTAGCCAAATCAATGCTAGACTTCCAACGTTTGTTGGGCAGATTCCTGGTTGTTTGTGCTATGTTTATCCTTGTCCTGGTATCTGAGCAAGTTCTTGCATTCAGGGCAATTAGGTTGTGCACTAATTTCCATGATCCATCGGGTTTGGGAACTCCCATTACAGGGGTATTTGTTAGAGCAGAGTCCAACATAGTCAATACGCCCATTTGTTCCAATTCCGTGATTGTTTCCGTCCACTTCCTTCTTGCACAGGGGGTCAACCCTGTGTTGTGCTTGTCTCGGTCCAGACTGGGTAGTTAGTGACTGTTATGTCTGGTGTTAGCTCTGGCTAGTTAGCCTGCTTGTAGATTCAGGCTATGTAGCCTCTTATAGACTCGGCTCCTGCCGATAACACCAGCCTGTATGATTACGCTGGTTCCACTTCCGTCACAGTAGCAGGACTTATGCTCCTGCTAGCTTCTGGCTAGTTATCCTGCTAGTAGCTCCTGTTAGCAATGGCTAGTTATCATGCTAGTAGCTCCTGTTAGCAATGGCTAGTTATCATGCTAGTAGCTCCTGTTAGCAATGGCTAGTTATCATGCTAGTAGCTCCTGTTTAGCAATGGCTAGTTATCATGCTAGTAGCTCCTGTTTAGCAATGGCTAGTTATCATGCTAGTAGCTCCTGTTAGCAATGGCTAGTTATCATGCTATAGACTCGTAGAGTTTTTCTACTTAAGTTCTGACTTTAAGTAAACATTAGGTTACTTCTAGTTCAGGTGACCTGTTAGTCGCAAGTATAATTTTCTACTTAAGTTCTGACTTTAAGTAAACATTAGGTTACTTCTAGTTCAGGTGACCTGTTAGTCGCAAGTATAATTTTCTACTTACTTTTTCGACTGTAAGTAAACATTATGTTACCCTTTAGTCGTGAGTAAACGCTACTTCAAGCTGTTACTTATCAACCCTCTCTTGTTCCTGATAGAGGAACTGTCTGCTGCGCTTTGCAGACCTCTACGTCACTTATTGTTCCAGATCTCGAGCATTAGGAAGAGTCTTGGTTGGAGAGGTTCTGCTGATAAGATCAATCTTGAGTAAGGTTGACTCAAATCTGTAACTAATTTTACTCCAGAGGCACCTGACAGCAGTCATTTCAGTTCATATTCTTTCGGCTGTTTAATACCTATTCAAATAGTATAAAGCCCAACTCTCGGATGTTCTAAGCCCCAGAACCTCCGATCCGTTTCGACAGACCTATAAACCAGTGACTTGGCCGCCTAAGCACTACAGCGTCCTGTATGCTGAAGCTTCCAAGTCCCCACAAATCTGATAGGCCCGTCGGATATAGAGACCCTGATGCTCGCTCTGTCCCCCCGCGTCAAGGTGCTAAGCTTGATGAGAGTTTGCAGAGTCTCAATTTTTATCCATAGGCGCTGGTGAGTGTACATCTCATGCAGCTGATATGGTTGGTACGGATGCTAACCTACCAGATGGTTGCTGTCAGGAAATCCCCTTTGAATGAAATAGATTACAAATTCTTTCGTCCTCTTTACTCTGGTTTAGAGAAAAGACATCTTTACATAGTATACTTAAAATGTATACAAAATGCATGTAGTATTCTATGTCATGTTTCTTCCTAAATGACAATAACACTATATATTATTCCTCTTGACAGATGAGCTGAATGTCACGTGCAGTTTGCACTTGCTCGAGTGTCATGTGTCTGGGCCCCAGAAGGTAAGGATACTATTGATGTTTTTCCTTCCGGGTTTTGGATTCCTCCCTTTTTGCCCTCATCTCTGCTTGCTGTTCTGGGGTTAGTGCCCCCCAATCGTCTGCAGAGAGGTATTTGATGTCGGAAGACTCCGTTTTCCTTGTTCTAGCCTTAGCTGGTGGCTGTTGCTGGGCTTTGGGAGGCCGGAGTTGAGCCTTCTCATCTCGCGGGTTCTCCCCTTTCCTTACCCCCTTGTTGTGTTGGTTGTGAGAAAGCATTTTGACTTGGTCATACAACCTACATTCGGTACGTAACTGGTCTCGTGACCATACTGCGCATTTGGCTGCCAGTAGGTTACCCCCTGGGACACCTATGAATAGTTTTTCAAGCAGTAAGCCTGATCCTTGCATAGGTGGTCCACGTATGACTGATTCTGCTGCAGCAGTGAGAGACAGGCTCCCGTCTCGCACCTGTGGGATTAGTCTCTCCACCATGTTTTCCCCTGGAACTTGACCGGGGGTCCTTACTTCTATTTCCATCATTTGGGCCATTGAGGCCCTTTCGGGGATCTCTAGTCCTTTGAGATGTCTCAACATGCGAGCTAGCGTCTCTTGTGCTTGCACCTCCTGAGCGAGCATCTGCTGCGCCAGCTTCTCATGAGCTAGCATCTGCTGCGCCAGCTTCTTCTGAGCTACCTGTGCCAGCTTCTCCTGAGCTAGCATCTGCTGCGCCAGCGTCTGTTGCACTAGCGTCTGTTGCACTAGCATCTGTTGTGCTAGCGTCTTCCGTGCTAGCATCTCTTGCGCCAGCTTCTTCTGAGCTAGCGTATGCTGCGCCAGCTTCTTATGAGCTAGCATCTTCTGCGCCAGCTTCTTCTGAGCTAGCGTATGCTGCGCCAGCTTCTTATGAGCTAGCATCTTCTGCGCCAGCTTCTTCTGAGCTAGCGTCTGCTGTTAGCTCCAGCTATTTAGCCTGCTGTTAGCTCGGGCTAGTTAGCCTTCAATTAGCTCTTGGCTAGTTAGCCTGTTGTGAGCTAGTTAGCTCTTGGCTAGTTAGCCGTCAATTAGCTCCTGGCTTTGTTAGCCTGTTGTGAGCTAGTTAGCTCTTGGCTAGTTAGCCATCAATTCGCTCTTGGCTTGTTAGCCATCAATTAGCTCCTGGCTTTGTTAGCCTGTTGGGAGCTAGTTAGCTCTTGGCTAGTTAGCCATCAATTCGCTCTTGGCTTGTTAGCCATCAATTAGCTCCTGGCTTTGTTAGCCTGTTGGGAGCTAGTTAGCTCTTGGCTAGTTAGCCATCAATTCGCTCTTGGCTTGTTGGCCATCAATTAGCTCCTGGCTTTGTTAGCCTGTTGGGAGCTAGTTAGCTATTGGCTAGTTAGCCATCAATTCGCTCTTGGCTTGTTAGCCATCAATTAGCTCCTGGCTTTGTTAGCATTTTGGGAGCTAGTTAGCTCTTGGCTAGTTAGCCATCAATTCGCTCTTGGTTTGTTAGCCATCAATTAGCTCCTGGCTTTGTTAGCCTGTTGGGAGCTAGTTAGCTCTTGGCTAGTTAGCCATCAATTCGCTCTTGGCTTGTTAGCCATCAATTAGCTCCTGGCTTTGTTAGCCTGTTGGGAGCTAGTTAGCTCTTGTCTGGCTAGGGCCAGTTCACTTTTGGCTAGTTAGCCTACGTTCCTGTGGGCTCCGGCTAGGTAGCCTTCAGTTAGCACTCGATTCACTTTTGGCTAGTTAGCCTGCGTTCCTGTGGACTCCGGCTAGGTAGCCTTCAGTTAGCACTCGATTCACTTTTGGCTAGTTAGCCTGCGTTCCTGTGGACTCCGGCTAGGTAGCCTCCAGATAGCATTCAATTCACTTTTGGCTAGTTAGCCTGCGTTCCTGTGGACTCCGGCTAGGTAGCCTTCAGTTAGCACTCGATTCACTTTTGGCTAGTTAGCCTGCGTTCCTGTGGACTCCGGCTAGGTAGCCTTCAGTTAGCATTCAATTCACTTTTGGCTAGTTAGCCTGCGTTCCTGTGGACTCCGGCTAGGTAGCCTTCAGTTAGCACTCGATTCACTTTTGGCTAGTTAGCCTGCGTTCCTGTGGACTCCGGCTAGGTAGCCTTCAGTTAGCATTCAATTCACTTTTGGCTAGTTAGCCTGCGTTCCTGTGGACTCCGGCTAGGTAGCCTTCAGTTAGCACTCGATTCACTTTTGGCTAGTTAGCCTGCGTTCCTGTGGACTCCGGCTAGGTAGCCTTCAGTTAGCATTCAATTCACTTTTGGCTAGTTAGCCTGCGTTCCTGTGGACTCCGGCTAGGTAGCCTTCAGTTAGCACTCAATTCACTTTTGGCTAGTTAGCCTGCGTTCCTGTGGACTCCGGCTAGGTAGCCTCCAGTTAGCATTCAATTCACTTTTGGCTAGTTAGCCTGCGTTCCTGTGGGCTCCGGCTAGGTAGCCTTCAGTTAGCACTCGATTCACTTTTGGCTAGTTAGCCTGCGTTCCTGTGGACTCCGGCTAGGTAGCCTTCAGTTAGCACTCGATTCACTTTTGGCTAGTTAGCCTGCGTTCCTGTGGACTCCGGCTAGGTAGCCTTCAGTTAGCACTCAATTCACTTTTGGCTAGTTAGCCTGCGTTCCTGTGGACTCCGGCTAGGTAGCCTCCAGTTAGCATTCAATTCACTTTTGGCTAGTTAGCCTGCTTTCCTGTGGGCTCCGGCTAGGTAGCCTTCAGTTAGCACTCGATTCACTTTTGGCTAGTTAGCCTGCGTTCCTGTGGACTCCGGCTAGGTAGCCTTCAGTTAGCACTCGATTCACTTTTGGCTAGTTAGCCTGCGTTCCTGTGGACTCCGGCTAGGTAGCCTTCAGTTAGCAATGGTAGCAATGGCTAGGTAGCCTTCTGTTAGCACCAGCTCGTTAGCCGGCGCTCCTGTTGACTAGGGCTATGTAGCCTCCTGTAGTCTCGGGCTAGGTAGCCATCCAGTTAGCAATGGTAGCAATGGCTAGGTAGCCTTCTGTTAGCACCAGCTCGTTAGCCGGCGCTCCTGTAGACTAGGGCTATGTAGCCTCCTGTAGTCTCGGGCTAGGTAGCCTCCAGTTAGCAATGGTAGCAATGGCTAGGTAGCCTCCTGTTAGCACCAGCTCGTTAGCCGGCGCTCCTGTTGACTAGGGCTATGTAGCCTCCTGTAGTCTCGGGCTAGGTAGCCTCCAGTTAGCAATGGTAGCTATGGCTAGGTAGCCTCCTGTTAGCACCAGCTCGTTAGCCGGCGCTCCTGTTGACTAGGGCTATGTAGCCTCCTGTAGTCTCGGGCTAGGTAGCCATCCAGTTAGCAATGGTAGCAATGGCTAGGCAGCCTTCTGTTAGCACCAGCTCGTTAGACGGCGCTCCTGTTGACTAGGGCTATGTAGCCTCCTGTAGTCTCGGGCTAGGTAGCCATCCAGTTAGCAATGGTAGCAATGGCTAGGTAGCCTTCTCTTAGCACCAGCTCATTAGCCGGCGCTCCTGTAGACTAGGGCTATGTAGCCTCCTGTAGTCTCGGGCTAGGTAGCCTCCAGTTAGCAATGGTAGCAATGGCTAGGTAGCCTCCTGTTAGCACCAGCTTGTTAGCCGGCGCTCCTGTTGACTAGGGCTATGTAGCCTCCTGTAGCCTCGGGCTAGGTAGCCTCCAGTTAGCAATGGTAGCTATGGCTAGGTAGCCTCCTGTTAGCACCAGCTCGTTAGCCGGCGCTCCTGTTGACTAGGGCTATGTAGCCTCCTGTAGTCTCGGGCTAGGTAGCCATCCATTAGCTCTTGGCTAGCCAGCCATCCATTAGCTCTTGGCTAGCTAGCCTGTTGTGAGCTAGTTAGCTCTTGTCTGGCTAGGGCCAGTTTACTTCCTGTTAGCACTGGCTCGTTAGCCTGTGGTGAGCTAGTTAGCTCTTGTCTGGCTAGGGCCAGTTTACTTCCTGTTAGCACTGGCTCGTTAGCCTGTGGTGAGCTAGTTAGCTCTTGTCTGTCTCCAGTGTCATTAGAGAGAGTTCTCTTTTTCTTTAATCCAATTTTGCGGCTTCAACCGCTCCACCAGCAATGCCCCCATTATGCAGATGCCTTTAATTTGCCACTGCTTTTCACTGAGGGCCATACAGATCAATATCCTTTGTCTGGTGTATTCTGAAGCTCGGTTCTCCGTTTTCAATATTTCTATTTTATTTTATTTTGGCTGTTATCATACCGATCTCAGCCCTAACTCAGGGACGCCATGTTGAAAGCTACAGGTGTCTCTATCTATCTCAATCACCTACTCGAGATAGAAGCCTGTGGCCGCTCGATATCCCCCAGCGAGGTGCTAAACTCGCCAAGTTCTCGAATCAATTACTATTTCTATCAAGCTTACTTCATAGTCACTAGTTAGTTATATCCAGTTGATATGAAATGTAAGCATAGAAGAGTTGTTAACCTCAATAAACCGAATGTGTGTCTGGGAGAACTCTTATTGCCTATAATAACAATAATATCATTATTATCATCATTATTCTCATTTTACGAATGATTTTGCAGTGATTAGATAATCGATTTCCCACAAACCTGACAGAGCCTATCGAACACCGAGATACCGGAACCCTCAAACAACTGAGGGGTTACAAAACCCTGACTGTATTAAAGATTGTGATAGATTAAACCACTGCTAGGTATGTACTTTAATTACTGGCCAGACAGTACATCAAATATAGATGGTGAACACTCACAAGAACACGGCATTGACAATGAAATAGTATTTGAGGGTATTTTATTATTATGCAACATTAGGTTACAGAATGAGAATTAGGGTCGCGCTTGTATGGCGAAGAATATGCGTAAAGTCAGTCAATAGCATGAGTCACTAAGAATAGCAGGAATCCTACGATGGGTCTAAGTTGACACCACCTGTCGTATAATAGCAACTATATAAGGCAACGCTGGTACCGCCTGGAGACAATGGGTTCCCTCCGGGGTGTAAGGCCTGGAGGGTAGAGGAATGTTCGGATACTCAGTCTGATTCAATGAGGAATAAAGAGACTCCAGGTACAGGAGTCGGTCCTTGTAAATCCCTTGATCAGCAGCAAAGCAATAATTGTAATCCAAATGCTCGATAGCACTGATGACAGCTAGCCAGCCTCCGTCCACGAGGCCAGCCCGAGTTGTAATCCTCACGAGGTTGAATCCCAAACGATAGTGGGAATCAACGATGCTCTTCTCCGGGTAACACGTTCCAAATCAATATAATCCAACCAGTAATGGTTCTGCAATCGCCGACGCTGGCTCTCCTGTGCACATGTCCAATGCTACACACAAACGAACTGTGGTTGCACGATATACAATAAATGAGCGACTATTTACTTCACATTAGATTAGGTCGAACTTGACGTTACTGCATTAAACTCTGACACTTTACTATTCTATTCGCACGTGGCTCTCAACGCTCTGTTAGACGCACTGCTGCTCACTTCAATGTTACCGAACTTGTCACACTGCTTGCTTAGACGAACTGCTGCTGTGCGCACCTGCGCCAGCATATATACTTAAGTGGCTTTCTAGTCCCAAACCTAACCGCTTGGTCCTGAATCAATACACTGCCAAGGGCATGTCCCGACTTGCCCCAAACTCGCCCATTGCACCTGTCTGAGTGCGAGACTGCCTGGCGCCGCCGTCAGGGGGCATTATTCATAAGGAAAGTGAATATTACTCTGGTTTGAACGCAGGTTTAAAGGGATATACTGTGTATATATAAATAATATACAAAGTATATAAAACAATAAATGTAGATTCTCAACTTTAATCTGGCCCTTCACAACAGTGAAACTAAGCATTACTACCGTCAATAGCATATATATATATATAATATATAACTTAGGCTGAAAAGCATTAACCAGCAATTGATTCAATCTGTAGTACATGCTGCCAGTACATAGTCACCTCATAGGGATGCAGGGCGCGGCTGGTATTGCTGGCATTGCTGGCAGAAAGCAGTCCACGAACTCAATCCGATATTATAAAAAGTCATTTTTATTTAAGAAAGTTAAAAAATAGACTGTATTGGAAATGTCCAATATCAGTTAAAAAGAATTATAAAAACAAAACATCTCATCTCTAAGATAGCATAGCCTATGCTGCCTGGTGTATCAAGTCAAAGGTGAAAATCTGCTTCAAAATCTAAAAATCTGTCTGTGATCCCGCGAGTGGGCCTTTATAAAGGGCCCCAGATCTCTTCACAGTGATCTGAATCTGAGTGAAATACAGTGATGTCATTTCTACCATCCAATCAACACACTCCCCTCCCCTTCTAGTTGCTACAGCAACCGGGGAAGCAACGGATCACGTTTTTTTGGGAAAAACCCTAGGTCTGTTATCTGTTTCTAGCTGGAGCAGAGGCCCCAAGGTCGTATGCACATTCCTAAAGGGCCCACCAGTATGGAAGCCAATTGCCCTGTGTGATACACAATACATCCTTCTAGCATGAATAGCCTAACACGCCTATATATACATATACAGATATATATACATAATCATTTACATCATAATCATAATAATACATCATACATGTGGTTTTTAAAGTGTTATGATGGCACTCGCTTCTGACAAGACAGGCAAGGGTTAATTTTGCAGGCTCCTCTGCTCCAAGGTCACTGTAACTGCCCCCCGGCTTGGTGTTGAAAGAAAGATGCTTTTATTTATTTTCTCTTTTTTCTTTTGCATTTCAGCTTAGCAGTACTGTAGCCTTTCTTTGTCGTTGCACCGTGTTTGTACAGGTAGTGACGGTTGCATCATTTGCTCCGTTTGCACCGTGACGGTTGCATCATTTGCTCCGTTTGCACCGTGAAAACTGCATAGGACAGTCAAACACAAACATACAATTAGTTACATAGTTCACAGTTCAATATTGTTCACATGTTGTTCACCCAACGTGTTCAAACAAACATTTGAATTCAAAGCTAATAAGGGTGAACTCGTCTTCCATAACAAAGGCACTCAGGGAAAAACAATGATAAATAATAACGTTACTTGTCCGACAGCAGGTGCCTTTGATTAGAAGCTACTCAGTGAGTGCACCACTTTACATGTTTATAAATGTTTGGCAGTTACACACATAAATATAGACCTCTTCAACAACAGTAATAATAATACATTTTAGTGTTCGACATACCTTATTCCGCTTTACCAAGGGGAGTTATTTACTGGAGTAAGGTTCTTCTATTATACATAATTCGCTGTCTGCTCCGTCGTTGTCTCTGAGTTACTTCCGCCTTGGTCACACAGGATGCTGTGACCTTTATACTATAGGAAAGACGAGCTCTGCCCCCATGTGGACACGAAATGAAAATGCACAAGTGGCTCCGAAATATTCTTTTCTTAAATAGAGAGCTCAGTATTCTGAGCCAATACAGAGAAGTTGATCATCTAGACCAACGCAAATCAAAGCTTACTGACAATAAAGATGATAGGCATCTTTACCCTTGGCGGTCAGTTACACTCCCACCAAATCCTGCTATGATAAGCACAAAACAATTAATTTAGTCATACAGGATTTCCTTTTAGATTTCACATAGCATCAAAATAATACAATTCAAGCGTTTCTATACTAATTACTCTCGAGGAGGAGTACCAATTTCTGGATCGGTCGCTCGAGGACTGAAGGTCTGGTAGAGTGATCTTTTCGCTCCCCAGTCTGTATTTTTACTCGACGTACTAGACCGTCGCTCTCTTGAGTGGCTTCGACGACTTGACATAGTTGCCACTGGCTTCTTGGCAGGTTACTGTCCTTGAGGATGACTATGTCGTTCACCTTGAGGTTACGCCGTGGTACGTGCCACTTCTGGCGTGTAGAAATTTTCAGGAGGTATTCCTTCTTCCAGCGGCTCCAGAATTGTTCGATTAGGTACTGGACTCTGCGCCATCTCTTGGTTGCATACATGTCCTCTTTAACAAATCTCCCAGGGGGTGGAAGAGCGATTTTAGACTTCATCATGACGAGATGGTTTGGTGTTAAGGGTTCTAGCGCCATAGGGTCGTTGATACCATCTACTGTCAGTGGTCGGCTGTTTACAATAGCTGTAGCTTCATAGAAGAGTGTTCTAAGGGAGGCGTCATCAAGTCTGCCTGGACACAGAGCGATAGTGGCGTTCAGCACATTTCTTATTGTCCTGATTTGACGTTCCCAGACACCACCTGCATGGAGCGTTGAAGACGAATTCACACTGTTTCTCTGCTAGAAAGATCTCCAGTAAACTGGCGTCACATTGTTTGAGTGCTTCTTTAAACTGGTTTCTAGCTCCCACGAAGTTAGTACCGTGGTCGCAATGAAGTTGCCGAACAGCTCCTCTGAGGCTGATGAAGCATCTCAAGGTGTTAATGAATGAGTCTGTTGATAAGTCTTCAAGCATCTCGATGTGGACAGCTCGTGAAGCCAGGCAAGTTAGTATCAGGCCATACCTTTTGTACTCCTTTCGTGCCTTTTTAATCAGGAAGGGGCCGAAGCAGTCCATGCCACTGTATGAGAAAGGCGGTGAGTCTTCCACACACTCTTTAGGGAGTTCAGCCATTTGCTGCTCTTCAGTAGGTCGTCGGAGTTTCCTGCACCATACACAGTTGTGAATAAGCTTGGCTACTAATTTGCTCCCACCAATGACCCAGAATCCATTTGCTCTCAGTTCCATTTGGGTTTGACTTCGGCCTTGGTGACAAACTTGAGCGTGGTGATGAGCCGTAATTAGCTTGGTGATAGGGCTGTCTTTTGGCAAAATGATGGGATGTTTCATTTCTTGACTGAGGGAAATCTTCCACCCACACAGAGAAGTTCTCGATGCAGAATTGGATCAAGGGAATGAAGAGCACTTGAACTTGGAAGAGCATCTCCTTCCTGGCATCTCTTGCTGCTGGACGAGCTTGATCACTATTTTGGCAGCTCTTTCTCGTTCTTCGACTGTCACCAGTTCGGTGTTGTGTACTTTTCCCGATCCCAGCCTCTTGATTCTTGCAACTACTTTCAGGATCTTTGACCATGAAGAGATCTGATTTAGGCGAATTATAATGTCTGTACAATTGTTAACTTTGGTTGTGAAAGCTTGGACAGCCTTAACCTCAGGATCGCCTACGAGTAGGTCTGCGAAGGGATTCAGTTTGGGATGTACTTCTTGCTCCCAGAGAAATGTAGGACCTGACATCCAGTTTGTTGAAGGAATGTGAGATGCCTGAAGGCCTCTGGAGGCATGATCTGCCGGGTTCTCTGCTGTTTCGATATAGTGCCATTTACTTGGGTCAGTGTTTTCTCTTATCAGTTGGACTCTGTTCGCGACGAACACATGGAACCTTCTTGCCTCATTATTGATGTAGCCCAGAACTACTTGTGAATCTGTCCAGAAGAATTCTTCATCGATCTTCATCTGCAGTTCTCTTTTCAGCAACACACTTAATTTGGTTGCGACCACTGTCGCTGAGAGCTCTAGTCGTGGGATGCATGAGACCTTTGTGGGTGCTACTCTTGCTTTGGCCATCACAAGACTGGAGTGTACTGTATTTTTGTCACTGAGGTAGGAACAAGCGCCATACCCCATGCTGCTGGCATCGGCAAAGTGATGCAGTTCCGTCTTGATGATGTTGCCGAAGTCATGTGGGTGGTAGCATCTAGGGATCGTGAATTCCTTTAAGTTATATAGCCCGATCTTCCATTCCTCCCACCGTGGCTTTAAGTCATCTGGCAGTGGATCATCCCATCTTATGCCTCTGCAGCATAGTTCTTGGAGTATGCGTTTTCCGCTTAGGGTGAATGGGGCAACAAACCCGAGTGGGTCATAAAGAGAGGCGACGATGGAGAGGATTCCTCGAGGGGTTGAAGGCTGGTCTTTCATGTTGACATTGAAGCTGAAGGTGTCGTTGTCTATAGACCACTGAAGGCCAAGTGCATGCTCAGTTGGGGTCGCTTCCAACTTAAGTTCGAGAGGGTCAGTGATTGTTGCTCTTTCTGAGGGTTTCACACAGTCGAGGACGTCTTTGTGGTTAGAGTTGAATTTGTGGAGGCGTAGGCCTCCTTGTTTGCACAATTTTTGTGCCTCGATGATCAGTTTCTTGGCCTCTTCGACTGATGAAACGCTGGCTAACCCATCATCAACGTAGAAGTTCTTCTCAATGAAGGCTGAGGCTGCTGGGTAGTCTTCTCTATGTTGGTGTGCCATGTACCTTAGGCCAAAATTGGCACATCCAGGAGACGAAGCAGCTCCAAAGAGGTGAACTGCCATCCTGTATTCCTGTGGTTCCGTTTCCAAATCACCTTCCCTCCACCACAGGAACTTGAGGTATTTTCGAGAGTCAGGGTGGACGAAGAACTGGTGGAACATTCTTTCCACGTCGCAGATTATGGCCACGTCTTCCTTTCTGAAGCGGCATAGAACTCCTATTAGGGAGTTGATTAAGTCGGGACCGGTCAATAGACAGTCATTTAGGGAAACTGCACAGAATTTCGCTGAGCAGTCAAACACGACCCTTAGCCTGCCAGGCTTTTGAGGGTGGTAAATGCCATGATGAGGAAGGTACCAAGCGGTCTCCCCATATGAAGTGGTATGGTCAAGTTCTGCGTCACCTTTCTCGATGATGTCTTTCATGAAAGCCTTATAGCGTTCGTGATACTCTTTATCCGTCTTTAGCTTCTTCTTTAGAGACTGGAGGCGGACTGTAGCTAGTCTCTTGTTGTTTGGTAGGGATGGTGGGCTGCTACCCTTGAAAGGTAGAGGCATCTCGTAGTGTCCATCTTCTTTCTGTCTGATGTTCTCACTGAGGAATTGTATGAAGTGAACATCTTCTTGAGACACGTACTTGTCCTCGTAGTTCCTTTCAGAGAAGTCCGACTCAAGTACTTTAAGAACATCTGTTCTAGACGGGGCTGGTATTTCTTTTACTGACACTCTATGTACAAAGCTCTGGCTCCCTTGTCGGTCCAGATGAGGGTTAGATGAGCCTATTATGCTCCAGCCAAGCTCTGTCCTCTGTGCAAAAGGTTCGTTTTCACAGCCTGTGATGACTTCGAGTGGAGCTAGCGCTGAGGGACAATCACATCCTATTAACATACCCACTTCACAGTCTAGAAGTGATGGTAACTTGTTTACGAGATGCTTGAGGTGAGGCCACTGTAGCGCTGTTTTACCAGTAGGAATGTAGGATTTGTCTACTGGGATGAAGCTACGAGTGTAGGCTTGTGGCACTCTGATGTTGTTTGCAGAATGGAGTCCTCTGATTTGTAGGCCGCTGACACTCTTGCTGGTTACAACTGTATTTACAGCAGTCATTGTACTGAGACTCAGCTTCACAGGTTGACTTTCCACACTTAATTCCTTAAGCAGGTCCTCTAAGATAAACGTTGTATCACTCTGTGTGTCGAGTAGTGCGTAAGTGAGCACCGTTATCTGTGGCTCTTGAACTGAAGACACAAGGACTGGGACAATGCTTGAGGTCGCAGAAGCACATCGGGTTGTAGTGTGAGACACGACTGTGCAGACTTCTTGGCTCCGGTAGTTTGCAGTAGATGTGCCACTCTGGGTTGTCTCTGGTGCTTGTGACCTCTCTTCGTGCAGACACGTTGGATGACGACGGTTGCAGGTGTTGCAGGTATGTCGCCGTATACAGTCCTTGCTGGAGTGTCCCTTCCTCAGACATCCAAAGCAGAGGTGATTTTGGTAGATGTACGTTCTCTTATCCTCTATAGACCTTGATGCGAAGTTAGTGCATGTAGCAATGCCATGATTCTCATTCTTGCAGATTGGGCAAGGTGGTCTGGCTCTATAGGGTGAATACTGTGTCTCCACGATGTTGCTCTTTATGTGAGTGCTTGTATTCAACGCTCTGGCTCTCTTGGAAAACCTCTCGTCTGAGGCTCTGGAGTTCAACAGTAGTGGGGTAGCGATGGGGTTACAAGCTATTCGTGCCTCTTTGTTCAGAAACTTTGAAAAGTGTGCAAGACTTGGATAGCTTCCAGATTTATCTAGCTCTTCTACGATGATCCTGCTCCATCTTCGCACAATCCACTCAGGTAGTTTCTTGAGCAGTTTGTGGTTCTCTTCACAGTCGTTCAAGATGTCCAGCCCTCGGACATGTGGAATTGCCTCTGTGCATCCCTGTAGGAAGTCTGCAAACTCTCGGAGCGCCAGAGGATCGTTTGTGTTTATCTTAGGCCATCTCATTAGCTTGTCTCTGAACGCCCTTTGTATAATGAAGGGGTTTCCATACCTCTCTTCCAACACTCTCCAGGCACCTTTATATGCTTCTTCGGAGTCTCTGTAAAAGAATCCTTCCACAGACTTACAAGCTTCTCCAGTAAGGTACATTTTCAGATAAAACATCTTATCACTTGTTGGGAGAGGCTTTCGGTGTATCAGGGTCATGAAGGTCATTTTCCAATCAACAAATTTCATAGGGTCACCGTTGAATATTGTTGGTTCTGGTGTAGGTAGGCGATTCATGCTTAATGCACTTGTGATTGCTTCGGCTAGACTGAAGGCCTCTTGGTTTGCCGTCGCGCTGGGAGATGCTTGACGTTGGAATGCTGTAGGATGTAGCGGAGCACTATATTCAGGATTTTGGTGAGCAGTATTTATTTCATGGTCAGTGACTTCTTCTTCTTCGTTGTCTAGATCACTTCCAGAACTGTATGCCCTCACTCGGGCTGCTGCTACCTGGACTTCTTTCTCTGCTTGTAACTGCTGTAACTTCATCCTCTCCTCCTCCAGCTTACGTCGACTCTGCACCTTCATCTTCTCAATTTCCATCAGCATGGCTGCCTCTTCCCCCTCTAGTTAGAGGAGACTGGTTTGCTGAGCCTGGATCACTTGAATGGCCTTTACCTCTTCTACTTTAGCCGTGAGTTCAGCTTCCCTCCGCCTGTTTGATGCCTTGGAACGTTGAGAGTGAATTGTTTCAGTATTTGTGTGACCATATACAGATCTGTACTCCTCTTTGTTCAGAGCTATTCTCACCCTCTCCTTCTCAAGTCTTTCATTCAAATCGTCTTCTTTTGTTTCCAGCTGCTTACACACAAGCTCTTGGGTGTCTGTCGTCAGCTGAATACAGGCGTCCATTTTATTTGCGATCTCAGGAGTCGTGGCATGGTTACGTAAAATGGACTCATATAAACTTCTTACTAAGTCACAACTTGCTTGAATGTCTTGTTTTAGTCTTTCAAGTTCTTCTGCTGGACAGAAGGTTCTTAGTTTCCCTCTTGCTTCCTTGGCTATCTTCTTCCACTTCTGATAAGCTTTGTTAAAAGCTTTCTCATTCCTCTTATCCTCCACTTCACGATTTTCTTTTCCTTTCTCGGTTAGAGTTCTTTGGCGAGCACCTGTTCTGTTCTGTTCCAACTCCAAGAGGTTGCCAGCATCGTCTTCTTGGGCCGACATTGTGCTTGATCACACACACTCAAAATATCAAATAAATAGATGGTATTTAAGAGTTCCACTTGCTGGGATGGATATCAGACAGCATAATATTCATTAAATATACAGGAGTTGCCACACGTCCGTGGTATTGCTGGGATGGATACCAGACAGCATAAGGGTAATTAGATATACAGAAGTTGCCACACGTCCGTGGTATTGCTGGGATGTATACCAGACAGCATAAGGGTAATTAGATATACAGGAGTTGCCACACGTCCGTGGTTTTGCTGAGCCTGGATCACTTGACAGCATAGGGTTAATTAGATATACAGGAGTTGCCACACGTCCGTGGTTTTGCTGGGATGGATACCAGACAGCATAGGGTTAATTAGATATACAGGAGTTGCCACACGTCCGTGGTTTTGCTGGGATGGATACCAGACAGCATAGGGTTAACTCAGTAGGTTCATTCTTCCTTCTCTTCATACATGTATTTTCTTTAGTGTAGGGTCCTCAACATACATGTATTCTCTTCGGAGTAAGGTCTTCAACATACATGTATTTTCTTCGGAGTAAGATCTTCAACATACATGTATTTTCTTCAGAGTGAGGTCTTCAACATACATGTATTTTCTTCGGAGTATGGTCTTCATTGTACATTTATCCACTTCAGAATAAAGTCTTCATAATACATCCATCCTCTTCAGAACATCTATCCTCTTCAGAGTAAGGTCTACTTCACATTTATCCACTTCAGAATGAGGTTTCATAATACATTTATCCTCTTCAGAGTATGGGTTTACTCACTGTTTATCCTCTTCAGAGTATGGGTTTTTACTCACTGTTGATCCTCTTCAGAGTTGGGTACGTTTTCACTCTTCAGAGTTGGGTAAGTTTTCACTGTAACTGCCCCCCGGCTTGGTGTTGAAAGAAAGATGCGGTTATGTTTCGTACAGATGCTTTTATTTATTTTCTCTTTTTTCTTTTGCATTTCAGCTTAGCAGTACTGTAGCTTTTCTTTGGTAGTTTGTCGTTGCACCGTGTTTGTACAGGTAGTGACGGTTGCATCATTTGCTCCGTTTGCACCGTGACGGTTGCATCATTTGCTCCGTTTGCACCGTGAAAACTGCATAGGACAGTCAAACACAAACATACAATTAGTTACATAGTTCACAGTTCAATATTGTTCACATGTTGTTCACCCAACGTGTTCAAACAAACATTTGAATTCAAAGCTAATAAGGGTGAACTCGTCTTACATAACAAAGGCACTCAGGGAAAAACAATGATAAATAATAACGTTACTTGTCCGGCAGCAGGTGCCTTTGATTAGAAGCTACTCAGTGAGTGCACCACTTTACATGTTTATAAATGTTTGGCAGTTACACACATAAATATAGACCTCTTCAACAACAGTAATAATAATACATTTTAGTGTTCGACATACCTTATTCCGCTTTACCAAGGGGAGTTATTTACTGGAGTAAGGTTCTTCTATTATACATAATTCGCTGTCTGCTCCGTCGTTGTCTCTGATTTACTTCCGCCTTGGTCACACAGGATGCTGTGACCTTTATACTATAGGAAAGACGAGCTCTGCCCCCATGTGGCTCCGAAATATTCTTTTCTTAAATAGAGAGCTCAGTATTCTGAGCCAATACAGAGAAGTTGATCATCTAGACCAACGCAAATCAAAGCTTACTGACAATAAAGATGATAGGCATCTTTACCCTTGGCGGTCAGTTACACTCCCACCAAATCCTGCTATGACGGATAAGCACAAAACAATTAATTTAGTCATACAGGATTTCCTTTTAGATTTCACATAGCATCAAAATAATACAATTCAAGCGTTTCTATACTAATTACTCTCGAGGAGGAGTACCAATTTCTGGATCGGTCGCTCGAGGACTGAAGGTCTGGTAGAGTGATCTTTTCGCTCCCCAGTCTGTATTTTTACTCGACGTACTAGACCGTCGCTCTCTTGAGTGGCTTCGACGACTTGACATAGTTGCCACTGGCTTCTTGGCAGGTTACTGTCCTTGAGGATGACTATGTCGTTCACCTTGAGGTTACGCCGTGGTACGTGCCACTTCTGGCGTGTAGAAATGTTCAGGAGGTATTCCTTCTTCCAGCGGCTCCAGAATTGTTCGATTAGGTACTGGACTCTGCGCCATCTCTTGGTTGCATACATGTCCTCTTTAACAAATCTCCCAGGGGGTGGAAGAGCGATTTTAGACTTCATCATGACGAGATGGTTTGGTGTTAAGGGTTCTAGCGCCATAGGGTCGTTGATACCATCTACTGTCAGTGGTCGGCTGTTTACAATAGCTGTAGCTTCATAGAAGAGTGTTCTAAGGGAGGCGTCATCAAGTCTGCCTGGACACAGAGCGATAGTGGCGTTCAGCACATTTCTTATTGTCCTGATTTGACGTTCCCAGACACCACCTGCATGGCTGGCGGATGGAGCGTTGAAGACGAATTCACACTGTTTCTCTGCTAGAAAGATCTCCAGTAAACTGGCGTCATATTGTTTGAGTGCTTCTTTAAACTGGTTTCTAGCTCCCACGAAGTTAGTACCGTGGTCGCAATGAAGTTGCCGAACAGCTCCTCTGAGGCTGATGAAGCATCTCAAGGTGTTAATGAATGAGTCTGTTGATAAGTCTTCAAGCATCTCGATGTGGACAGCTCGTGAAGCCAGGCAAGTTAGTATCAGGCCATACCTTTTGTACTCCTTTCGTGCCTTTTTAATCAGGAAGGGGCCGAAGCAGTCCATGCCACTGTATGAGAAAGGCGGTGAGTCTTCCACACGCTCTTTAGGGAGTTCAGCCATTTGCTGCTCTTCAGTAGGTCGTCGGAGTTTCCTGCATCATACACAGTTGTGAATCAGCTTGGCTACTAATTTGCTCCCACCAATGACCCAGAATCCATTTGCTCTCAGTTCCATTTGGGTTTGACTTCGGCCTTAGTGACAAACTTGAGCGTGGTGATGAGCCGTAATTAGCTTGGTGATAGGGCTGTCTTTTGGCAAAATGATGGGATGTTTCATTTCTTGACTGAGGGATGAGCGTCTCAATCTTCCACCCACACAGAGAAGTTCTCGATGCAGAATTGGATCAAGGGAATGAAGAGCACTTGAACTTGGAAGAGCATCTCCTTCCTGGCATCTCTTAATTTCCTGAGAGAAGGCTTGCTGCTGGACTTGGATAGCTTCCAGATTTATCTAGCTCTTCTACGATGATCCTGCTCCATCTTCGCACAATCCACTCAGGTAGTTTCTTGAGCAGTTTGTGGTTCTCTTCACAGTCGTTCAAGATGTCCAGCCCTCGGACATGTGGAATTGCCTCTGTGCATCCCTGTAGGAAGTCTGCAAACTCTCGGAGCGCCAGAGGATCGTTTGTGTTTATCTTAGGCCATCTCATTAGCTTGTCTCTGAACGCCCTTTGTATAATGAAGGGGTTTCCATACCTCTCTTCCAACACTCTCCAGGCACCTTTATATGCTTCTTCGGAGTCTCTGTAAAAGAATCCTTCCACAGACGTACGAGCTTCTCCAGTAAGGTACATTTTCAGATAAAACATCTTATCACTTGTTGGGAGAGGCTTTCGGTGTATCAGGGTCATGAAGGTCATTTTCCAATCAACAAATTTCATAGGGTCACCGTTGGATATTGTTGGTTCTGGTGTAGGTAGGCGATTCATGCTTAATGCACTTGTGATTGCTTCGGCTAGACTGAAGGCCTCTTGGTTTGCCGTCGCGCTGGGAGATGCTTGACGTTGGAATGCTGTAGGATGTAGCGGAGCACTATATTCAGGATTTTGGTGAGCAGTATTTATTTCATGGTCAGTGACTTCTTCTTCTTCGTTGTCTAGATCACTTCCAGAACTGTATGCCCTCACTCGGGCTGCTGCTACCTGGACTTCCTTCTCTGCTTGTAACTGCTGTAACTTCATCATCTCCTCCTCCAGCTTACGTCGACTCTGCACCTTCATCTTCTCCATTTCCATCAGCATGGCTGCCTCTTCCCCCTCTAGTTGGAGGAGACTGGTTTGCTGAGCCTGGATCACTTGAATGGCCTTTACCTCTTCTACTTTAGCCGCGAGTTCAGCTTCCCTCCGCCTGTTTGATGCCTTGGAACGTTGAGAGTGAATTGTTTCAGTATTTGTGTGACCATATACAGATCTGTACTCCTCTTTGTTCAGAGCTATTCTCACCCTCTCCTTCTCAAGTCTTTCATTAAAATCTTCTTCTTTTGTTTCCAGCTGCTTACACACAAGCTCTTGGGTGTCTGTCGTCAGCTGAATACAGGCGTCCATTTTATTTGCGATCTCAGGAGTCGTGGCATGGTTACGTAAAATGGACTCATATAAACTTCTTACTAAGTCACAACTTGCTTGAATGTCTTGTTTTAGTCTTTCAAGTTATTCTGCTGGACAGAAGGTTCTTAGTTTCCCTCTTGCTTCCTTGGCTATCTTCTTCCACTTCTGATAAGCTTTGTTAAAAGCTTTCTCATTCCTCTTATCCTCCACTTCACGATTTTCTTTTCCTTTCTCGGTTAGAGTTCTTTGGCGAGCACCTGTTCTGTTCTGTTCCAACTCCAAGAGGTTGCCAGCATCGTCTTCTTGGGCCGACATTGTGCTTGATCACACACACTCAAAATATCAAATAAATAGATGGTATTTAAGAGTTCCACTTGCTGGGATGGATATCAGACAGCATAATATTCATTAAATATACAGGAGTTGCCACACGTCCGTGGTATTGCTGGGATGGATACCAGACAGCATAAGGGTAATTAGATATACAGAAGTTGCCACACGTCCGTGGTATTGCTGGGATGTATACCAGACAGCATAAGGGTAATTAGATATACAGGAGTTGCCACACGTCCGTGGTTTTGCTGAGCCTGGATCACTTGACAGCATAGGGTTAATTAGATATACAGGAGTTGCCACACGTCCGTGGTTTTGCTGGGATGGATACCAGACAGCATAGGGTTAATTAGATATACAGGAGTTGCCACACGTCCGTGGTTTTGCTGGGATGGATACCAGACAGCATAGGGTTAACTCAGTAGGTTCATTCTTCCTTCTCTTCATACATGTATTTTCTTTAGTGTAGGGTCCTCAACATACATGTATTCTCTTCGGAGTAAGGTCTTCAACATACATGTATTTTCTTCGGAGTAAGATCTTCAACATACATGTATTTTCTTCAGAGTGAGGTCTTCAACATACATGTATTTTCTTCGGAGTATGGTCTTCATTGTACATTTATCCACTTCAGAATAAAGTCTTCATAATACATCCATCCTCTTCAGAACATCTATCCTCTTCAGAGTAAGGTCTACTTCACATTTATCCACTTCAGAATGAGGTTTCATAATACATTTATCCTCTTCAGAGTATGGGTTTACTCACTGTTTATCCTCTTCAGAGTATGGGTTTTTACTCACTGTTGATCCTCTTCAGAGTTGGGTACGTTTTCACTCTTCAGAGTTGGGTAAGTTTTCACTGTAACTGCCCCCCGGCTTGGTGTTGAAAGAAAGATGCGGTTATGTTTCGTACAGATGCTTTTATTTATTTTCTCTTTTTTCTTTTGCATTTCAGCTTAGCAGTACTGTAGCTTTTCTTTGGTAGTTTGTCGTTGCACCGTGTTTGTACAGGTAGTGACGGTTGCATCATTTGCTCCGTTTGCACCGTGACGGTTGCATCATTTGCTCCGTTTGCACCGTGAAAACTGCATAGGACAGTCAAACACAAACATACAATTAGTTACATAGTTCACAGTTCAATATTGTTCACATGTTGTTCACCCAACGTGTTCAAACAAACATTTGAATTCAAAGCTAATAAGGGTGAACTCGTCTTACATAACAAAGGCACTCAGGGAAAAACAATGATAAATAATAACGTTACTTGTCCGGCAGCAGGTGCCTTTGATTAGAAGCTACTCAGTGAGTGCACCACTTTACATGTTTATAAATGTTTGGCAGTTACACACATAAATATAGACCTCTTCAACAACAGTAATAATAATACATTTTAGTGTTCGACATACCTTATTCCGCTTTACCAAGGGGAGTTATTTACTGGAGTAAGGTTCTTCTATTATACATAATTCGCTGTCTGCTCCGTCGTTGTCTCTGATTTACTTCCGCCTTGGTCACACAGGATGCTGTGACCTTTATACTATAGGAAAGACGAGCTCTGCCCCCATGTGGCTCCGAAATATTCTTTTCTTAAATAGAGAGCTCAGTATTCTGAGCCAATACAGAGAAGTTGATCATCTAGACCAGGGGTGGGCAACTTTGTATATGGTGAGGGCCACACAATTTCCACAATCAATCTGGTGGGCCGCATTGTTTATCGGCAGTCCCGCTAGTAGTACCCCATCACTCAAATAGCCCATAATAGTCACAGATGTGATAAATAAGGTATATAAACAATTATAATGTGTTGTAACTTTATTTTTATTCCATTTCAAATGCATTTAGTAATGCAATTTTAACTTTATGAATTTATAAACAGCTGAATCAATTATAATTAAGGCTTCTAATAAAATAAATGTATGAACTTAAAGCCCACTGCTCAACAAACACAAAGCAGCATACCATTACTACAACAGTAAATCAAAAGTGCAATAATAAATGATTTTGTTAAATGTATAAACTTGTATCCTGCTACTAAACAAAACAGTATAACACTGAAATGCATGTTATGGATATGAAGCACTCAGGAATGTTTTGTTTAGTAGCAGGATAAATACATTTATACATTTAACAAAATCATTTATTATTGCACTTTTGATTTACTGTTGTAGTGAAATGCAGCAGGAATGCTGCTTTGTGTTTGTGTTATTAGTGTTATCTGAACACTACAAAAGTAAACAAGTAAAGTGCAAGTAAAGTAAAGTGCAATACTACATGCCTCCCATTGACCCTTCATCAAATTGGCATGACATTCACCCTCGCCACACAGTGGGTCAATAATGGTTATAATAATAATAATGGTCCCCTCTCTACACCTCTCCATCACCCCCCCCCCTCTCTACACCTCTCCATCATCCCCCCCTCTCTACACCTCTTCATCATCTCTCCCCCCACCTCTCTACACCTCTTCATCATCTCCTTCCCCCCCTCTACACCTCTTCATCATCTCCTCCCCCCGTCTTTAATGAGACACTTGTGGTCTCTCTTGTTGGCGCACAATAGCAGGAATGTCAACGTCAATGTTTGTGCATGCGATCTGCATCAGATGAAATAATGTTTCATCTGACAGCCTGTTTCTCTCCTTTGACTTGATGTGCTTCATGTTTGAGAAATTGCTCTCACATATGTATGTGCTCCCAAACATACTGGCCATATAGAGGGCAAAGTCCCTGAGGAGTGGGAAGCGGGGCTCAGGTAGCAGTTTCCAAAACGAAATTCCCCTCTCATTTCTCTTTGCTTGAAAAAAAGGATCTGACTGTAGCTCGCACAGTTCAAGCTGCAACGGTGGGGGCTGCTCTGACACCGTAGCGGTGAGGGGGCCGGCAAACAGCGCTATCTGTGACCATGCCGTTGAAATCTTCAAACCGATCATTGAATTGCATTTGCAGTGTTTCAATGTCGCTCCTGTACTTTCCGAATGTGTCCTTATATTTGGGGTCAGCTGTGCGCATCTCTGTGCGCATTTCTTCACATGCAGAAAAGTGTGTGGACAAGTCCGGGTGGTCAGATAAAAGGCAATGTTTGAAAAGGGCAAGTTTCATCTTAAAGGCGTTCATGTGTGCATAGAGATCCGATACCGTTTGATTTCTTCCCTGCAATTGCAAATTGAGGCGATTAAGGTGCGAAGTGATATCCGTGAGGAAGGCCATGTCACAGAGAAACGCTGTATCTGAGTTTAGTGCAGTATGCGCTTGTGTCGCTCGTCAGTTGCTCATCCAAGAATGTGGGGATTTCTTTACGCAGCGCAAAAAACCTCTCCAAGCACTTCCCACGGCTCAGCCATCGGATTTCTGTGTGTAGCTGCAAGTCGCCATAATCAGTATCCATCTCTTCCAAAAAGGAGACAAACTTTCTATGGTTTAGTGACCTGTTGCCTCCACGAATTAGATTGGTAACCTTGGTAACCAAATCCATAACATGGCTGTATTCAAGCTTCTTGGCACAGAGAGCCTCCTATATCAGATAAAAAAAAAGAAAAACGATTTAACGACTCTCGCATATAATTTGACTACACTCGACTCGCATTGGTCATTATAGTGACGCACAATAGATGGAAATTATGTTAGCGAACTTACCTGATGTATAATGCAATGCAGCATTGGACACTCAACGCCACTCTGCCTTAGAAGCCCGGCGAATCCATCGGTAATAACAGCCGACAGTTTATCAAAACCCCCATATTGCTGCACGGCACTTTCAACAGCGTTGAATATGTGCACACTAGGGCTGACCCCTATTAGTCAAATAGTCGACTAATCGATCGAAAGGAGCCATAGTTGACTGCCAACTCTTCTTAGTCGAATACAATACAAAAAAATAAAAAAATAAAAAAATAAAAAAATAAAAAAAATAAAAAATAAAAAAAATAAAAAAAAAATATAATTTTTTTTTTTTTTTTTTTTTTTTAATATTGGCCTGGGGCCGCATGGAACGTCGGTGAGGGCCGCATGCGGCCCGCGGGCCGCCAGTTGCCCCTCCCTGATCTAGACCAACGCAAATCAAAGCTTACTGACAATAAAGATGATAGGCATCTTTACCCTTGGCGGTCAGTTACACTCCCACCAAATCCTGCTATGACGGATAAGCACAAAACAATTAATTTAGTCATACAGGATTTCCTTTTAGATTTCACATAGCATCAAAATAATACAATTCAAGCGTTTCTATACTAATTACTCTCGAGGAGGAGTACCAATTTCTGGATCGGTCGCTCGAGGACTGAAGGTCTGGTAGAGTGATCTTTTCGCTCCCCAGTCTGTATTTTTACTCGACGTACTAGACCGTCGCTCTCTTGAGTGGCTTCGACGACTTGACATAGTTGCCACTGGCTTCTTGGCAGGTTACTGTCCTTGAGGATGACTATGTCGTTCACCTTGAGGTTACGCCGTGGTACGTGCCACTTCTGGCGTGTAGAAATGTTCAGGAGGTATTCCTTCTTCCAGCGGCTCCAGAATTGTTCGATTAGGTACTGGACTCTGCGCCATCTCTTGGTTGCATACATGTCCTCTTTAACAAATCTCCCAGGGGGTGGAAGAGCGATTTTAGACTTCATCATGACGAGATGGTTTGGTGTTAAGGGTTCTAGCGCCATAGGGTCGTTGATACCATCTACTGTCAGTGGTCGGCTGTTTACAATAGCTGTAGCTTCATAGAAGAGTGTTCTAAGGGAGGCGTCATCAAGTCTGCCTGGACACAGAGCGATAGTGGCGTTCAGCACATTTCTTATTGTCCTGATTTGACGTTCCCAGACACCACCTGCATGGCTGGCGGATGGAGCGTTGAAGACGAATTCACACTGTTTCTCTGCTAGAAAGATCTCCAGTAAACTGGCGTCATATTGTTTGAGTGCTTCTTTAAACTGGTTTCTAGCTCCCACGAAGTTAGTACCGTGGTCGCAATGAAGTTGCCGAACAGCTCCTCTGAGGCTGATGAAGCATCTCAAGGTGTTAATGAATGAGTCTGTTGATAAGTCTTCAAGCATCTCGATGTGGACAGCTCGTGAAGCCAGGCAAGTTAGTATCAGGCCATACCTTTTGTACTCCTTTCGTGCCTTTTTAATCAGGAAGGGGCCGAAGCAGTCCATGCCACTGTATGAGAAAGGCGGTGAGTCTTCCACACGCTCTTTAGGGAGTTCAGCCATTTGCTGCTCTTCAGTAGGTCGTCGGAGTTTCCTGCATCATACACAGTTGTGAATCAGCTTGGCTACTAATTTGCTCCCACTAATGACCCAGAATCCATTTGCTCTCAGTTCCATTTGGGTTTGACTTTGGCCTTGGTGACAAACTTGAGCGTGGTGATGAGCCATAATTAGCTTGGTGATAGGGCTGTCTTTTGGCAAAATGATGGGATGTTTCATTTCTTGACTGAGGGATGAGCGTCTCAATCTTCCACCCACACAGAGAAGTTCTCGATGCAGAATTGGATGAAGGGAATGAAGAGCACTTGAACTTGGAAGAGCATCTCCTTCCTGGCATCTCTTAATTTCCTGAGAGAAGGCTTGCTGCTGGACTTGGATAGCTTCCAGATTTATCTAGCTCTTCTACGATGATCCTGCTCCATCTTCGCACAATCCACTCAGGTAGTTTCTTGAGCAGTTTGTGGTTCTCTTCACAGTCGTTCAAGATGTCCAGCCCTCGGACATGTGGAATTGCCTCTGTGCATCCCTGTAGGAAGTCTGCAAACTCTCGGAGCGCCAGAGGATCGTTTGTGTTTATCTTAGGCCATCTCATTAGCTTGTCTCTGAACGCCCTTTGTATAATGAAGGGGTTTCCATACCTCTCTTCCAACACTCTCCAGGCACCTTTATATGCTTCTTCGGAGTCTCTGTAAAAGAATCCTTCCACAGACTTACGAGCTTCTCCAGTAAGGTACATTTTCAGATAAAACATCTTATCACTTGTTGGGAGAGGCTTTCGGTGTATCAGGGTCATGAAGGTCATTTTCCAATCAACAAATTTCATAGGGTCACCGTTGAATATTGTTGGTTCTGGTGTAGGTAGGCGATTCATGCTTAATGCACTTGTGATTGCTTCGGCTAGACTGAAGGCCTCTTGGTTTGCCGTCGCGCTGGGAGATGCTTGACGTTGGAATGCTGTAGGATGTAGCCGAGCACTATATTCAGGATTTTGGAGAGCAGTATTTATTTCATGGTCAGTGACTTCTTCTTCTTCGTTGTCTAGATCACTTCCAGAACTGTATGCCCTCACTCGGGCTGCTGCTACCTGGACTTCCTTCTCTGCTTGTAACTGCTGTAACTTCATCCTCTCCTCCTCCAGCTTACGTCGACTCTGCACCTTCATCTTCTCCATTTCCATCAGCATGGCTGCCTCTTCCCCCTCTAGTTGGAGGAGACTGGTTTGCTGAGCCTGGATCACTTGAATGGCCTTTACCTCTTCTACTTTAGCCGCGAGTTCAGCTTCCCTCCGCCTGTTTGATGCCTTGGAACGTTGAGAGTGAATTGTTTCAGTATTTGTGTGACCATATACAGATCTGTACTCCTCTTTGTTCAGAGCTATTCTCACCCTCTCCTTCTCAAGTCTTTCATTAAAATCTTCTTCTTTTGTTTCCAGCTGCTTACACACAAGCTCTTGGGTGTCTGTCGTCAGCTGAATACAGGCATCCATTTTATTTGCGATCTCAGGAGTCGTGGCATGGTTACGTAAAATGGACTCATATAAACTTCTTACTAAGTCACAACTTGCTTGAATGTCTTGTTTTAGTCTTTCAAGTTCTTCTGCTGGACAGAAGGTTCTTAGTTTCCCTCTTGCTTCCTTGGCTATCTTCTTCCACTTCTGATAAGCTTTGTTAAAAGCTTTCTCATTCCTCTTATCCTCCACTTCACGATTTTCTTTTCCTTTCTCGGTTAGAGTTCTTTGGCGAGCACCTGTTCTGTTCTGTTCCAACTCCAAGAGGTTGCCAGCATCGTCTTCTTGGGCCGACATTGTGCTTGATCACACACACTCAAAATATCAAATAAATAGATGGTATTTAAGAGTTCCACTTGCTGGGATGGATATCAGACAGCATAATATTCATTAAATATACAGGAGTTGCCACACGTCCGTGGTATTGCTGGGATGGATACCAGACAGCATAAGGGTAATTAGATATACAGAAGTTGCCACACGTCCGTGGTATTGCTGGGATGTATACCAGACAGCATAAGGGTAATTAGATATACAGGAGTTGCCACACGTCCGTGGTTTTGCTGAGCCTGGATCACTTGACAGCATAGGGTTAATTAGATATACAGGAGTTGCCACACGTCCGTGGTTTTGCTGGGATGGATACCAGACAGCATAGGGTTAATTAGATATACAGGAGTTGCCACACGTCCGTGGTTTTGCTGGGATGGATACCAGACAGCATAGGGTTAACTCAGTAGGTTCATTCTTCCTTCTCTTCATACATGTATTTTCTTTAGTGTAGGGTCCTCAACATACATGTATTCTCTTCGGAGTAAGGTCTTCAACATACATGTATTTTCTTCGGAGTAAGATCTTCAACATACATGTATTTTCTTCAGAGTGAGGTCTTCAACATACATGTATTTTCTTCTGAGTATGGTCTTCATTGTACATTTATCCACTTCAGAATAAAGTCTTCATAATACATCCATCCTCTTCAGAACATCTATCCTCTTCAGAGTAAGGTCTACTTCACATTTATCCACTTCAGAATGAGGTTTCATAATACATTTATCCTCTTCAGAGTATGGGTTTACTCACTGTTTATCCTCTTCAGAGTATGGGTTTTTACTCACTGTTGATCCTCTTCAGAGTTGGGTAAGTTTTCACTCTTCAGAGTTGGGTAAGTTTTCACTGTAACTGCCCCCCGGCTTGGTGTTGAAAGAAAGATGCGGTTATGTTTCGTACAGATGCTTTTATTTATTTTCTCTTTTTTCTTTTGCATTTCAGCTTAGCAGTACTGTAGCTTTTCTTTGGTAGTTTGTAGTTGCACCGTGTTTGTACAGGTAGTGACGGTTGGTATCATTTGCTCCGTTTGCACCGTGACAGTTGCATCATTTGCTCCGTTTGCACCGTGAAAACTGCATAGGACAGTCAAACACAAACATACAATTAGTTACATAGTTCACAGTTCAATATTGTTCACATGTTGTTCACCCAACGTGTTCAAACAAACATTTGAATTCAAAGCTAATAAGGGTGAACTCGTCTTACATAACAAAGGCACTCAGGGAAAAACAATGATAAATAATAACGTTACTTGTCCGGCAGCAGGTGCCTTTGATTAGAAGCTACTCAGTGAGTGCACCACTTTACATGTTTATAAATGTTTGGCAGTTACACACATAAATATAGACCTCTTCAACAACAGTAATAATAATACATTTTAGTGTTCGACATACCTTATTCCGCTTTACCAAGGGGAGTTATTTACTGGAGTAAGGTTCTTCTATTATACATAATTCGCTGTCTGCTCCGTCGTTGTCTCTGATTTACTTCCGCCTTGGTCACACAGGATGTTGTGACCTTTATACTATAGGAAAGACGAGCTCTGCCCCCACGTGGCTCCGAAATATTCTTTTCTTAAATAGAGAGCTCAGTATTCTGAGCCAATACAGAGAAGTTGATCATCTAGACCAACGCAAATCAAAGCTTACTGACAATAAAGATGATAGGCATCTTTACCCTTGGCGGTCAGTTACACTCCCACCAAATCCTGCTATGACGGATAAGCACAAAACAATTAATTTAGTCATACAGGATTTCCTTTTAGATTTCACATAGCATCAAAATAATACAATTCAAGCGTTTCTATACTAATTACTCTCGAGGAGGAGTACCAATTTCTGGATCGGTCGCTCGAGGACTGAAGGTCTGGTAGAGTGATCTTTTCGCTCCCCAGTCTGTATTTTTACTCGACGTACTAGACCGTCGCTCTCTTGAGTGGCTTCGACGACTTGACATAGTTGCCACTGGCTTCTTGGCAGGTTACTGTCCTTGAGGATGACTATGTCGTTCACCTTGAGGTTACGCCGTGGTACGTGCCACTTCTGGCGTGTAGAAATGTTCAGGAGGTATTCCTTCTTCCAGCGGCTCCAGAATTGTTCGATTAGGTACTGGACTCTGCGCCATCTCTTGGTTGCATACATGTCCTCTTTAACAAATCTCCCAGGGGGTGGAAGAGCGATTTTAGACTTCATCATGACGAGATGGTTTGGTGTTAAGGGTTCTAGCGCCATAGGGTCGTTGATACCATCTACTGTCAGTGGTCGGCTGTTTACAATAGCTGTAGCTTCATAGAAGAGTGTTCTAAGGGAGGCGTCATCAAGTCTGCCTGGACACAGAGCGATAGTGGCGTTCAGCACATTTCTTATTGTCCTGATTTGACGTTCCCAGACACCACCTGCATGGCTGGCGGATGGAGCGTTGAAGACGAATTCACACTGTTTCTCTGCTAGAAAGATCTCCAGTAAACTGGCGTCATATTGTTTGAGTGCTTCTTTAAACTGGTTTCTAGCTCCCACGAAGTTAGTACCGTGGTCGCAATGAAGTTGCCGAACAGCTCCTCTGAGGCTGATGAAGCATCTCAAGGTGTTAATGAATGAGTCTGTTGATAAGTCTTCAAGCATCTCGATGTGGACAGCTCGTGAAGCCAGGCAAGTTAGTATCAGGCCATACCTTTTGTACTCCTTTCGTGCCTTTTTAATCAGGAAGGGGCCGAAGCAGTCCATGCCACTGTATGAGAAAGGCGGTGAGTCTTCCACACGCTCTTTAGGGAGTTCAGCCATTTGCTGCTCTTCAGTAGGTCGTCGGAGTTTCCTGCATCATACACAGTTGTGAATCAGCTTGGCTACTAATTTGCTCCCACTAATGACCCAGAATCCATTTGCTCTCAGTTCCATTTGGGTTTGACTTTGGCCTTGGTGACAAACTTGAGCGTGGTGATGAGCCATAATTAGCTTGGTGATAGGGCTGTCTTTTGGCAAAATGATGGGATGTTTCATTTCTTGACTGAGGGATGAGCGTCTCAATCTTCCACCCACACAGAGAAGTTCTCGATGCAGAATTGGATGAAGGGAATGAAGAGCACTTGAACTTGGAAGAGCATCTCCTTCCTGGCATCTCTTAATTTCCTGAGAGAAGGCTTGCTGCTGGACTTGGATAGCTTCCAGATTTATCTAGCTCTTCTACGATGATCCTGCTCCATCTTCGCACAATCCACTCAGGTAGTTTCTTGAGCAGTTTGTGGTTCTCTTCACAGTCGTTCAAGATGTCCAGCCCTCGGACATGTGGAATTGCCTCTGTGCATCCCTGTAGGAAGTCTGCAAACTCTCGGAGCGCCAGAGGATCGTTTGTGTTTATCTTAGGCCATCTCATTAGCTTGTCTCTGAACGCCCTTTGTATAATGAAGGGGTTTCCATACCTCTCTTCCAACACTCTCCAGGCACCTTTATATGCTTCTTCGGAGTCTCTGTAAAAGAATCCTTCCACAGACTTACGAGCTTCTCCAGTAAGGTACATTTTCAGATAAAACATCTTATCACTTGTTGGGAGAGGCTTTCGGTGTATCAGGGTCATGAAGGTCATTTTCCAATCAACAAATTTCATAGGGTCACCGTTGAATATTGTTGGTTCTGGTGTAGGTAGGCGATTCATGCTTAATGCACTTGTGATTGCTTCGGCTAGACTGAAGGCCTCTTGGTTTGCCGTCGCGCTGGGAGATGCTTGACGTTGGAATGCTGTAGGATGTAGCCGAGCACTATATTCAGGATTTTGGAGAGCAGTATTTATTTCATGGTCAGTGACTTCTTCTTCTTCGTTGTCTAGATCACTTCCAGAACTGTATGCCCTCACTCGGGCTGCTGCTACCTGGACTTCCTTCTCTGCTTGTAACTGCTGTAACTTCATCCTCTCC
Source organism: Notolepis coatsorum (assembly GCF_963971535.1). Lineage (NCBI taxonomy): Eukaryota > Metazoa > Chordata > Actinopteri > Aulopiformes > Paralepididae > Notolepis > Notolepis coatsorum. The sequence continues at coordinate 166,567,421 of NC_140167.1, forward strand.
TCCTCCAGCTTACGTCGACTCTGCACCTTCATCTTCTCCATTTCCATCAGCATGGCTGCCTCTTCCCCCTCTAGTTGGAGGAGACTGGTTTGCTGAGCCTGGATCACTTGAATGGCCTTTACCTCTTCTACTTTAGCCGCGAGTTCAGCTTCCCTCCGCCTGTTTGATGCCTTGGAACGTTGAGAGTGAATTGTTTCAGTATTTGTGTGACCATATACAGATCTGTACTCCTCTTTGTTCAGAGCTATTCTCACCCTCTCCTTCTCAAGTCTTTCATTAAAATCTTCTTCTTTTGTTTCCAGCTGCTTACACACAAGCTCTTGGGTGTCTGTCGTCAGCTGAATACAGGCATCCATTTTATTTGCGATCTCAGGAGTCGTGGCATGGTTACGTAAAATGGACTCATATAAACTTCTTACTAAGTCACAACTTGCTTGAATGTCTTGTTTTAGTCTTTCAAGTTCTTCTGCTGGACAGAAGGTTCTTAGTTTCCCTCTTGCTTCCTTGGCTATCTTCTTCCACTTCTGATAAGCTTTGTTAAAAGCTTTCTCATTCCTCTTATCCTCCACTTCACGATTTTCTTTTCCTTTCTCGGTTAGAGTTCTTTGGCGAGCACCTGTTCTGTTCTGTTCCAACTCCAAGAGGTTGCCAGCATCGTCTTCTTGGGCCGACATTGTGCTTGATCACACACACTCAAAATATCAAATAAATAGATGGTATTTAAGAGTTCCACTTGCTGGGATGGATATCAGACAGCATAATATTCATTAAATATACAGGAGTTGCCACACGTCCGTGGTATTGCTGGGATGGATACCAGACAGCATAAGGGTAATTAGATATACAGAAGTTGCCACACGTCCGTGGTATTGCTGGGATGTATACCAGACAGCATAAGGGTAATTAGATATACAGGAGTTGCCACACGTCCGTGGTTTTGCTGAGCCTGGATCACTTGACAGCATAGGGTTAATTAGATATACAGGAGTTGCCACACGTCCGTGGTTTTGCTGGGATGGATACCAGACAGCATAGGGTTAATTAGATATACAGGAGTTGCCACACGTCCGTGGTTTTGCTGGGATGGATACCAGACAGCATAGGGTTAACTCAGTAGGTTCATTCTTCCTTCTCTTCATACATGTATTTTCTTTAGTGTAGGGTCCTCAACATACATGTATTCTCTTCGGAGTAAGGTCTTCAACATACATGTATTTGCTTCGGAGTAAGATCTTCAACATACATGTATTTTCTTCAGAGTGAGGTCTTCAACATACATGTATTTTCTTCTGAGTATGGTCTTCATTGTACATTTATCCACTTCAGAATAAAGTCTTCATAATACATCCATCCTCTTCAGAACATCTATCCTCTTCAGAGTAAGGTCTACTTCACATTTATCCACTTCAGAATGAGGTTTCATAATACATTTATCCTCTTCAGAGTATGGGTTTACTCACTGTTTATCCTCTTCAGAGTATGGGTTTTTACTCACTGTTGATCCTCTTCAGAGTTGGGTAAGTTTTCACTCTTCAGAGTTGGGTAAGTTTTCACTGTAACTGCCCCCCGGCTTGGTGTTGAAAGAAAGATGCGGTTATGTTTCGTACAGATGCTTTTATTTATTTTCTCTTTTTTCTTTTGCATTTCAGCTTAGCAGTACTGTAGCTTTTCTTTGGTAGTTTGTAGTTGCACCGTGTTTGTACAGGTAGTGACGGTTGGTATCATTTGCTCCGTTTGCACCGTGACAGTTGCATCATTTGCTCCGTTTGCACCGTGAAAACTGCATAGGACAGTCAAACACAAACATACAATTAGTTACATAGTTCACAGTTCAATATTGTTCACATGTTGTTCACCCAACGTGTTCAAACAAACATTTGAATTCAAAGCTAATAAGGGTGAACTCGTCTTACATAACAAAGGCACTCAGGGAAAAACAATGATAAATAATAACGTTACTTGTCCGGCAGCAGGTGCCTTTGATTAGAAGCTACTCAGTGAGTGCACCACTTTACATGTTTATAAATGTTTGGCAGTTACACACATAAATATAGACCTCTTCAACAACAGTAATAATAATACATTTTAGTGTTCGACATACCTTATTCCGCTTTACCAAGGGGAGTTATTTACTGGAGTAAGGTTCTTCTATTATACATAATTCGCTGTCTGCTCCGTCGTTGTCTCTGATTTACTTCCGCCTTGGTCACACAGGATGTTGTGACCTTTATACTATAGGAAAGACGAGCTCTGCCCCCACGTGGCTCCGAAATATTCTTTTCTTAAATAGAGAGCTCAGTATTCTGAGCCAATACAGAGAAGTTGATCATCTAGACCAACGCAAATCAAAGCTTACTGACAATAAAGATGATAGGCATCTTTACCCTTGGCGGTCAGTTACACTCCCACCAAATCCTGCTATGACGGATAAGCACAAAACAATTAATTTAGTCATACAGGATTTCCTTTTAGATTTCACATAGCATCAAAATAATACAATTCAAGCGTTTCTATACTAATTACTCTCGAGGAGGAGTACCAATTTCTGGATCGGTCGCTCGAGGACTGAAGGTCTGGTAGAGTGATCTTTTCGCTCCCCAGTCTGTATTTTTACTCGACGTACTAGACCGTCGCTCTCTTGAGTGGCTTCGACGACTTGACATAGTTGCCACTGGCTTCTTGGCAGGTTACTGTCCTTGAGGATGACTATGTCGTTCACCTTGAGGTTACGCCGTGGTACGTGCCACTTCTGGCGTGTAGAAATGTTCAGGAGGTATTCCTTCTTCCAGCGGCTCCAGAATTGTTCGATTAGGTACTGGACTCTGCGCCATCTCTTGGTTGCATACATGTCCTCTTTAACAAATCTCCCAGGGGGTGGAAGAGCGATTTTAGACTTCATCATGACGAGATGGTTTGGTGTTAAGGGTTCTAGCGCCATAGGGTCGTTGATACCATCTACTGTCAGTGGTCGGCTGTTTACAATAGCTGTAGCTTCATAGAAGAGTGTTCTAAGGGAGGCGTCATCAAGTCTGCCTGGACACAGAGCGATAGTGGCGTTCAGCACATTTCTTATTGTCCTGATTTGACGTTCCCAGACACCACCTGCATGGCTGGCGGATGGAGCGTTGAAGACGAATTCACACTGTTTCTCTGCTAGAAAGATCTCCAGTAAACTGGCGTCATATTGTTTGAGTGCTTCTTTAAACTGGTTTCTAGCTCCCACGAAGTTAGTACCGTGGTCGCAATGAAGTTGCCGAACAGCTCCTCTGAGGCTGATGAAGCATCTCAAGGTGTTAATGAATGAGTCTGTTGATAAGTCTTCAAGCATCTCGATGTGGACAGCTCGTGAAGCCAAGCAAGTTAGTATCAGGCCATACCTTTTGTACTCCTTTTGTGCCTTTTTAATCAGGAAGGGGCCGAAGCAGTCCATGCCACTGTATGAGAAAGGCGGTGAGTCTTCCACACACTCTTTAGGGAGTTCAGCCATTTGCTGCTCTTCAGTAGGTCGTCGGAGTTTCCTGCATCATACACAGTTGTGAATCAGCTTGGCTACTAATTTGTTCCCACCAATGACCCAGAATCCATTTGCTCTCAGTTCCATTTGGGTTTGACTTCGGCCTTGGTGACAAACTTGAGCGTGGTGATGAGCCGTAATTAGCTTGGTGATAGGGCTGTCTTTTGGCAAAATGATGGGATGTTTCATTTCTTGACTGAGGGATGAGCGTCTCAATCTTCCACCCACACAGAGAAGTTCTCGATGCAGAATTGGATCAAGGGAATGAAGAGCACCTGAACTTGGAAGAGCATCTCCTTCCTGGCATCTCTTAATTTCCTGAGAGAAGGCTTGCTGCTGGACTTGGATAGCTTCCAGATTTATCTAGCTCTTCTACGATGATCCTGCTCCATCTTCGCACAATCCACTCAGGTAGTTTCTTGAGCAGTTTGTGGTTCTCTTCACAGTCGTTCAAGATGTCCAGCCCTCGGACATGTGGAATTGCCTCTGTGCATCCCTGTAGGAAGTCTGCAAACTCTCGGAGCGCTAGAGGATCGTTTGTGTTTATCTTAGGCCATCTCATTAGCTTGTCTCTGAACGCCCTTTGTATAATGAAGGGGTTTCCATACCTCCTTTCCAACACTCTCCAGGCACCTTTATATGCTTCTTCGGAGTCTCTGTAAAAGAATCCTTCCACAGACTTACGAGCTTCTCCAGTATGGTACATTTTCAGATAAAACATCTTATCACTTGTTGGGAGAGGCTTTCGGTGTATCAGGGTCATGAAGGTCATTTTCCAATCAACAAATTTCATAGGGTCACCGTTGAATATTGTTGGTTCTGGTGTAGGTAGGCGATTCATGCTTAATGCACTTGTGATTGCTTCGGCTAGACTGAAGGCCTCTTGGTTTGCCGTCGCGCTGGGAGATGCTTGACGTTGGAATGCTGTAGGATGTAGCGGAGCACTATATTCAGGATTTTGGTGAGCAGTATTTATTTCATGGTCAGTGACTTCTTCTTCTTCGTTGTCTAGATCACTTCCAGAACTGTATGCCCTCACTCGGGCTGCTGCTACCTGGACTTCTTTCTCTGCTTGTAACTGCTGTAACTTCATCCTCTCCTCCTCCAGCTTACGTCGACTCTGCACCTTCATCTTCTCAATTTCCATCAGCATGGCTGCCTCTTCCCCCTCTAGTTGGAGGAGACTGGTTTGCTGAGCCTGGATCACTTGAATGGCCTTTACCTCTTCTACTTTAGCCGTGAGTTCAGCTTCCCTCCGCCTGTTTGATGCCTTGGAACGTTGAGAGTGAATTGTTTCAGTATTTGTGTGACCATATACAGATCTGTACTCCTCTTTGTTCAGAGCTATTCTCACCCTCTCCTTCTCAAGTCTTTCATTCAAATCTTCTTCTTTTGTTTCCAGCTGCTTACACACAAGCTCTTGGGTGTCTGTCGTCAGCTGAATACAGGCGTCCATTTTATTTGCGATCTCAGGAGTCGTGGCATGGTTACGTAAAATGGACTCATATAAACTTCTTACTAAGTCACAACTTGCTTGAATGTCTTGTTTTAGTCTTTCAAGTTCTTCTGCTGGACAGAAGGTTCTTAGTTTCCCTCTTGCTTCCTTGGCTATCTTCTTCAACTTCTGATAAGCTTTGTTAAAAGCTTTCTCATTCCTCTTATCCTCCACTTCACGATTTTCTTTTCCTTTCTCGGTTAGAGTTCTTTGGCGAGCACCTGTTCTGTTCTGTTCCAACTCCAAGAGGTTGCCAGCATCGTCTTCTTGGGCCGACATTGTGCTTGATCACACACACTCAAAATATCAAATAAATAGATGGTATTTAAGAGTTCCACTTGCTGGGATGGATATCAGACAGCATAATATTCATTAAATATACAGGAGTTGCCACACGTCCGTGGTATTGCTGGGATGGATACCAGACAGCATAAGGGTAATTAGATATACAGAAGTTGCCACACGTCCGTGGTATTGCTGGGATGTATACCAGACAGCATAAGGGTAATTAGATATACAGGAGTTGCCACACGTCCGTGGTTTTGCTGAGCCTGGATCACTTGACAGCATAGGGTTAATTAGATATACAGGAGTTGCCACACGTCCGTGGTTTTGCTGGGATGGATACCAGACAGCATAGGGTTAATTAGATATACAGGAGTTGCCACACGTCCGTGGTTTTGCTGGGATGGATACCAGACAGCATAGGGTTAACTCAGTAGGTTCATTCTTCCTTCTCTTCATACATGTATTTTCTTTAGTGTAGGGTCCTCAACATACATGTATTCTCTTCGGAGTAAGGTCTTCAACATACATGTATTTTCTTCGGAGTAAGATCTTCAACATACATGTATTTTCTTCAGAGTGAGGTCTTCAACATACATGTATTTTCTTCGGAGTATGGTCTTCATTGTACATTTATCCACTTCAGAATAAAGTCTTCATAATACATCCATCCTCTTCAGAACATCTATCCTCTTCAGAGTAAGGTCTACTTCACATTTATCCACTTCAGAATGAGGTTTCATAATACATTTATCCTCTTCAGAGTATGGGTTTACTCACTGTTTATCCTCTTCAGAGTATGGGTTTTTACTCACTGTTGATCCTCTTCAGAGTTGGGTAAGTTTTCACTCTTCAGAGTTGGGTAAGTTTTCACTGTAACTGCCCCCCGGCTTGGTGTTGAAAGAAAGATGCGGTTATGTTTCGTACAGATGCTTTTATTTATTTTCTCTTTTTTCTTTTGCATTTCAGCTTAGCAGTACTGTAGCTTTTCTTTGGTAGTTTGTAGTTGCACCGTGTTTGTACAGGTAGTGACGGTTGGTATCATTTGCTCCGTTTGCACCGTGACAGTTGCATCATTTGCTCCGTTTGCACCGTGAAAACTGCATAGGACAGTCAAACACAAACATACAATTAGTTACATAGTTCACAGTTCAATATTGTTCACATGTTGTTCACCCAACGTGTTCAAACAAACATTTGAATTCAAAGCTAATAAGGGTGAACTCGTCTTACATAACAAAGGCACTCAGGGAAAAACAATGATAAATAATAACGTTACTTGTCCGGCAGCAGGTGCCTTTGATTAGAAGCTACTCAGTGAGTGCACCACTTTACATGTTTATAAATGTTTGGCAGTTACACACATAAATATAGACCTCTTCAACAACAGTAATAATAATACATTTTAGTGTTCGACATACCTTATTCCGCTTTACCAAGGGGAGTTATTTACTGGAGTAAGGTTCTTCTATTATACATAATTCGCTGTCTGCTCCGTCGTTGTCTCTGATTTACTTCCGCCTTGGTCACACAGGATGCTGTGACCTTTATACTATAGGAAAGACGAGCTCTGCCCCCACGTGGCTCCGAAATATTCTTTTCTTAAATAGAGAGCTCAGTATTCTGAGCCAATACAGAGAAGTTGATCATCTAGACCAACGCAAATCAAAGCTTACTGACAATAAAGATGATAGGCATCTTTACCCTTGGCGGTCAGTTACACTCCCACCAAATCCTGCTATGACGGATAAGCACAAAACAATTAATTTAGTCATACAGGATTTCCTTTTAGATTTCACATAGCATCAAAATAATACAATTCAAGCGTTTCTATACTAATTACTCTCGAGGAGGAGTACCAATTTCTGGATCGGTCGCTCGAGGACTGAAGGTCTGGTAGAGTGATCTTTTCGCTCCCCAGTCTGTATTTTTACTCGACGTACTAGACCGTCGCTCTCTTGAGTGGCTTCGACGACTTGACATAGTTGCCACTGGCTTCTTGGCAGGTTACTGTCCTTGAGGATGACTATGTCGTTCACCTTGAGGTTATGCCGTGGTACGTGCCACTTCTGGCGTGTAGAAATGTTCAGGAGGTATTCCTTCTTCCAGCGGCTCCAGAATTGTTCGATTAGGTACTGGACTCTGCGCCATCTCTTGGTTGCATACATGTCCTCTTTAACAAATCTCCCAGGGGGTGGAAGAGCGATTTTAGACTTCATCATGACGAGATGGTTTGGTGTTAAGGGTTCTAGCGCCATAGGGTCGTTGATACCATCTACTGTCAGTGGTCGGCTGTTTACAATAGCTGTAGCTTCATAGAAGAGTGTTCTAAGGGAGGCGTCATCAAGTCTGCCTGGACACAGAGCGATAGTGGCGTTCAGCACATTTCTTATTGTCCTGATTTGACGTTCCCAGACACCACCTGCATGGCTGGCGGATGGAGCGTTGAAGACAAATTCACACTGTTTCTCTGCTAGAAAGATCTCCAGTAAACTGGCGTCATATTGTTTGAGTGCTTCTTTAAACTGGTTTCTAGCTCCCACGAAGTTAGTACCGTGGTCGCAATGAAGTTGCCGAACAGCTCCTCTGAGGCTGATGAAGCATCTCAAGGTGTTAATGAATGAGTCTGTTGATAAGTCTTCAAGCATCTCGATGTGGACAGCTCGTGAAGCCAAGCAAGTTAGTATCAGGCCATACCTTTTGTACTCCTTTTGTGCCTTTTTAATCAGGAAGGGGCCGAAGCAGTCCATGCCACTGTATGAGAAAGGCGGTGAGTCTTCCACACACTCTTTAGGGAGTTCAGCCATTTGCTGCTCTTCAGTAGGTCGTCGGAGTTTCCTGCATCATACACAGTTGTGAATCAGCTTGGCTACTAATTTGTTCCCACCAATGACCCAGAATCCATTTGCTCTCAGTTCCATTTGGGTTTGACTTCGGCCTTGGTGACAAACTTGAGCGTGGTGATGAGCCGTAATTAGCTTGGTGATAGGGCTGTCTTTTGGCAAAATGATGGGATGTTTCATTTCTTGACTGAGGGATGAGCGTCTCAATCTTCCACCCACACAGAGAAGTTCTCGATGCAGAATTGGATCAAGGGAATGAAGAGCACTTGAACTTGGAAGAGCATCTCCTTCCTGGCATCTCTTAATTTCCTGAGAGAAGGCTTGCTGCTGGACTTGGATAGCTTCCAGATTTATCTAGCTCTTCTACGATGATCCTGCTCCATCTTCGCACAATCCACTCAGGTAGTTTCTTGAGCAGTTTGTGGTTCTCTTCACAGTCGTTCAAGATGTCCAGCCCTCGGACATGTGGAATTGCCTCTGTGCATCCCTGTAGGAAGTCTGCAAACTCTCGGAGCGCCAGAGGATCGTTTGTGTTTATCTTAGGCCATCTCATTAGCTTGTCTCTGAACGCCCTTTGTATAATGAAGGGGTTTCCATACCTCTCTTCCAACACTCTCCAGGCACCTTTATATGCTTCTTCGGAGTCTCTGTAAAAGAATCCTTCCACAGACTTACGAGCTTCTCCAGTATGGTACATTTTCAGATAAAACATCTTATCACTTGTTGGGAGAGGCTTTCGGTGTATCAGGGTCATGAAGGTCATTTTCCAATCAACAAATTTCATAGGGTCACCGTTGAATATTGTTGGTTCTGGTGTAGGTAGGCGATTCATGCTTAATGCACTTGTGATTGCTTCGGCTAGACTGAAGGCCTCTTGGTTTGCCGTCGCGCTGGGAGATGCTTGACGTTGGAATGCTGTAGGATGTAGCGGAGCACTATATTCAGGATTTTGGTGAGCAGTATTTATTTCATGGTCAGTGACTTCTTCTTCTTCGTTGTCTAGATCACTTCCAGAACTGTATGCCCTCACTCGGGCTGCTGCTACCTGGACTTCTTTCTCTGCTTGTAACTGCTGTAACTTCATCCTCTCCTCCTCCAGCTTACGTCGACTCTGCACCTTCATCTTCTCAATTTCCATCAGCATGGCTGCCTCTTCCCCCTCTAGTTGGAGGAGACTGGTTTGCTGAGCCTGGATCACTTGAATGGCCTTTACCTCTTCTACTTTAGCCGTGAGTTCAGCTTCCCTCCGCCTGTTTGATGCCTTGGAACGTTGAGAGTGAATTGTTTCAGTATTTGTGTGACCATATACAGATCTGTACTCCTCTTTGTTCAGAGCTATTCTCACCCTCTCCTTCTCAAGTCTTTCATTCAAATCTTCTTCTTTTGTTTCCAGCTGCTTACACACAAGCTCTTGGGTGTCTGTCGTCAGCTGAATACAGGCGTCCATTTTATTTGCGATCTCAGGAGTCGTGGCATGGTTACGTAAAATGGACTCATATAAACGTCTTACTAAGTCACAACTTGCTTGAATGTCTTGTTTTAGTCTTTCAAGTTCTTCTGCTGGACAGAAGGTTCTTAGTTTCCCTCTTGCTTCCTTGGCTATCTTCTTCCACTTCTGATAAGCTTTGTTAAAAGCTTTCTCATTCCTCTTATCCTCCACTTCACGATTTTCTTTTCCTTTCTCGGTTAGAGTTCTTTGGCGAGCACCTGTTCTGTTCTGTTCCAACTCCAAGAGGTTGCCAGCATCGTCTTCTTGGGCCGGCATTGTGCTTGATCACACACACTCAAAATATCAAATAAATAGATGGTATTTAAGAGTTCCACTTGCTGGGATGGATATCAGACAGCATAATATTCATTAAATATACAGGAGTTGCCACACGTCCGTGGTATTGCTGGGATGGATACCAGACAGCATAAGGGTAATTAGATATACAGAAGTTGCCACACGTCCGTGGTATTGCTGGGATGTATACCAGACAGCATAAGGGTAATTAGATATACAGGAGTTGCCACACATCCGTGGTTTTGCTGAGCCTGGATCACTTGACAGCATAGGGTTAATTAGATATACAGGAGTTGCCACATGTCCGTGGTTTTGCTGGGATGGATACCAGACAGCATAGGGTTAATTAGATATACAGGAGTTGCCACACGTCCGTGGTTTTGCTGGGATGGATACCAGACAGCATAGGGTTAACTCAGTAGGTTCATTCTTCCTTCTCTTCATACATGTATTTTCTTTAGTGTAGGGTCCTCAACATACATGTATTCTCTTCGGAGTAAGGTCTTCAACATACATGTATTTTCTTCGGAGTAAGATCTTCAACATACATGTATTTTCTTCAGAGTGAGGTCTTCAACATACATGTATTTTCTTCGGAGTATGGTCTTCATTGTACATTTATCCACTTCAGAATAAAGTCTTCATAATACATCCATCCTCTTCAGAACATCTATCCTCTTCAGAGTAAGGTCTACTTCACATTTATCCACTTCAGAATGAGGTTTCATAATACATTTATCCTCTTCAGAGTATGGGTTTACTCACTGTTTATCCTCTTCAGAGTATGGGTTTTTACTCACTGTTGATCCTCTTCAGAGTTGGGTAAGTTTTCACTCTTCAGAGTTGGGTAAGTTTTCACTGTAACTGCCCCCCGGCTTGGTGTTGAAAGAAAGATGCGGTTATGTTTCGTACAGATGCTTTTATTTATTTTCTCTTTTTTCTTTTGCATTTCAGCTTAGCAGTACTGTAGCTTTTCTTTGGTAGTTTGTAGTTGCACCGTGTTTGTACAGGTAGTGACGGTTGGTATCATTTGCTCCGTTTGCACCGTGACAGTTGCATCATTTGCTCCGTTTGCACCGTGAAAACTGCATAGGACAGTCAAACACAAACATACAATTAGTTACATAGTTCACAGTTCAATATTGTTCACATGTTGTTCACCCAACGTGTTCAAACAAACATTTGAATTCAAAGCTAATAAGGGTGAACTCGTCTTACATAACAAAGGCACTCAGGGAAAAACAATGATAAATAATAACGTTACTTGTCCGGCAGCAGGTGCCTTTGATTAGAAGCTACTCAGTGAGTGCACCACTTTACATGTTTATAAATGTTTGGCAGTTACACACATAAATATAGACCTCTTCAACAACAGTAATAATAATACATTTTAGTGTTCGACATACCTTATTCCGCTTTACCAAGGGGAGTTATTTACTGGAGTAAGGTTCTTCTATTATACATAATTCGCTGTCTGCTCCGTCGTTGTCTCTGATTTACTTCCGCCTTGGTCACACAGGATGCTGTGACCTTTATACTATAGGAAAGACGAGCTCTGCCCCCACGTGGCTCCGAAATATTCTTTTCTTAAATAGAGAGCTCAGTATTCTGAGCCAATACAGAGAAGTTGATCATCTAGACCAACGCAAATCAAAGCTTACTGACAATAAAGATGATAGGCATCTTTACCCTTGGCGGTCAGTTACACTCCCACCAAATCCTGCTATGACGGATAAGCACAAAACAATTAATTTAGTCATACAGGATTTCCTTTTAGATTTCACATAGCATCAAAATAATACAATTCAAGCGTTTCTATACTAATTACTCTCGAGGAGGAGTACCAATTTCTGGATCGGTCGCTCGAGGACTGAAGGTCTGGTAGAGTGATCTTTTCGCTCCCCAGTCTGTATTTTTACTCGACGTACTAGACCGTCGCTCTCTTGAGTGGCTTCGACGACTTGACATAGTTGCCACTGGCTTCTTGGCAGGTTACTGTCCTTGAGGATGACTATGTCGTTCACCTTGAGGTTACGCCGTGGTACGTGCCACTTCTGGCGTGTAGAAATGTTCAGGAGGTATTCCTTCTTCCAGCGGCTCCAGAATTGTTCGATTAGGTACTGGACTCTGCGCCATCTCTTGGTTGCATACATGTCCTCTTTAACAAATCTCCCAGGGGGTGGAAGAGCGATTTTAGACTTCATCATGACGAGATGGTTTGGTGTTAAGGGTTCTAGCGCCATAGGGTCGTTGATACCATCTACTGTCAGTGGTCGGCTGTTTACAATAGCTGTAGCTTCATAGAAGAGTGTTCTAAGGGAGGCGTCATCAAGTCTGCCTGGACACAGAGCGATAGTGGCGTTCAGCACATTTCTTATTGTCCTGATTTGACGTTCCCAGACACCACCTGCATGGCTGGCGGATGGAGCGTTGAAGACGAATTCACACTGTTTCTCTGCTAGAAAGATCTCCAGTAAACTGGCGTCATATTGTTTGAGTGCTTCTTTAAACTGGTTTCTAGCTCCCACGAAGTTAGTACCGTGGTCGCAATGAAGTTGCCGAACAGCTCCTCTGAGGCTGATGAAGCATCTCAAGGTGTTAATGAATGAGTCTGTTGATAAGTCTTCAAGCATCTCGATGTGGACAGCTCGTGAAGCCAGGCAAGTTAGTATCAGGCCATACCTTTTGTACTCCTTTCGTGCCTTTTTAATCAGGAAGGGGCCGAAGCAGTCCATGCCACTGTATGAGAAAGGCGGTGAGTCTTCCACACGCTCTTTAGGGAGTTCAGCCATTTGCTGCTCTTCAGTAGGTCGTCGGAGTTTCCTGCATCATACACAGTTGTGAATCAGCTTGGCTACTAATTTGCTCCCACCAATGACCCAGAATCCATTTGCTCTCAGTTCCATTTGGGTTTGACTTCGGCCTTGGTGACAAACTTGAGCGTGGTGATGAGCCGTAATTAGCTTGGTGATAGGGCTGTCTTTTGGCAAAATGATGGGATGTTTCATTTCTTGACTGAGGGATGAGCGTCTCAATCTTCCACCCACACAGAGAAGTTCTCGATGCAGAATTGGATCAAGGGAATGAAGAGCACTTGAACTTGGAAGAGCATCTCCTTCCTGGCATCTCTTAATTTCCTGAGAGAAGGCTTGCTGCTGGACTTGGATAGCTTCCAGATTTATCTAGCTCTTCTACGATGATCCTGCTCCATCTTCGCACAATCCACTCAGGTAGTTTCTTGAGCAGTTTGTGGTTCTCTTCACAGTCGTTCAAGATGTCCAGCCCTCGGACATGTGGAATTGCCTCTGTGCATCCCTGTAGGAAGTCTGCAAACTCTCGGAGCGCCAGAGGATCGTTTGTGTTTATCTTAGGCCATCTCATTAGCTTGTCTCTGAACGCCCTTTGTATAATGAAGGGGTTTCCATACCTCTCTTCCAACACTCTCCAGGCACCTTTATATGCTTCTTCGGAGTCTCTGTAAAAGAATCCTTCCACAGACTTACGAGCTTCTCCAGTATGGTACATTTTCAGATAAAACATCTTATCACTTGTTGGGAGAGGCTTTCGGTGTATCAGGGTCATGAAGGTCATTTTCCAATCAACAAATTTCATAGGGTCACCGTTGAATATTGTTGGTTCTGGTGTAGGTAGGCGATTCATGCTTAATGCACTTGTGATTGCTTCGGCTAGACTGAAGGCCTCTTGGTTTGCCGTCGCGCTGGGAGATGCTTGACGTTGGAATGCTGTAGGATGTAGCGGAGCACTATATTCAGGATTTTGGTGAGCAGTATTTATTTCATGGTCAGTGACTTCTTCTTCTTCGTTGTCTAGATCACTTCCAGAACTGTATGCCCTCACTCGGGCTGCTGCTACCTGGACTTCCTTCTCTGCTTGTAACTGCTGTAACTTCATCCTCTCCTCCTCCAGCTTACGTCGACTCTGCACCTTCATCTTCTCCATTTCCATCAGCATGGCTGCCTCTTCCCCCTCTAGTTGGAGGAGACTGGTTTGCTAAGCCTGGATCACTTGAATGGCCTTTACCTCTTCTACTTTAGCCGCGAGTTCAGCTTCCCTCCGCCTGTTTGATGCCTTGGAACGTTGAGAGTGAATTGTTTCAGTATTTGTGTGACCATATACAGATCTGTACTCCTCTTTGTTCAGAGCTATTCTCACCCTCTCCTTCTCAAGTCTTTCATTAAAATCTTCTTCTTTTGTTTCCAGCTGCTTACACACAAGCTCTTGGGTGTCTGTCGTCAGCTGAATACAGGCGTCCATTTTATTTGCGATCTCAGGAGTCGTGGCATGGTTACGTAAAATGGACTCATATAAACTTCTTACTAAGTCACAACTTGCTTGAATGTCTTGTTTTAGTCTTTCAAGTTCTTCTGCTGGACAGAAGGTTCTTAGTTTCCCTCTTGCTTCCTTGGCTATCTTCTTCCACTTCTGATAAGCTTTGTTAAAAGCTTTCTCATTCCTCTTATCCTCCACTTCACGATTTTCTTTTCCTTTCTCGGTTAGAGTTCTTTGGCGAGCACCTGTTCTGTTCTGTTCCAACTCCAAGAGGTTGCCAGCATCATCTTCTTGGGCCGACATTGTGCTTGATCACACACACTCAAAATATCAAATAAATAGATGGTATTTAAGAGTTCCACTTGCTGGGATGGATATCAGACAGCATAATATTCATTAAATATACAGGAGTTGCCACACGTCCGTGGTATTGCTGGGATGGATACCAGACAGCATAAGGGTAATTAGATATACAGAAGTTGCCACACGTCCGTGGTATTGCTGGGATGTATACCAGACAGCATAAGGGTAATTAGATATACAGGAGTTGCCACACGTCCGTGGTTTTGCTGAGCCTGGATCACTTGACAGCATAGGGTTAATTAGATATACAGGAGTTGCCACACGTCCGTGGTTTTGCTGGGATGGATACCAGACAGCATAGGGTTAATTAGATATACAGGAGTTGCCACACGTCCGTGGTTTTGCTGGGATGGATACCAGACAACATAGGGTTAACTCAGTAGGTTCATTCTTCCTTCTCTTCATACATGTATTTTCTTTAGTGTAGGGTCCTCAACATACATGTATTCTCTTCGGAGTAAGGTCTTCAACATACATGTATTTTCTTCGGAGTAAGATCTTCAACATACATGTATTTTCTTCAGAGTGAGGTCTTCAACATACATGTATTTTCTTCGGAGTATGGTCTTCATTGTACATTTATCCACTTCAGAATAAAGTCTTCATAATACATCCATCCTCTTCAGAACATCTATCCTCTTCAGAGTAAGGTCTACTTCACATTTATCCACTTCAGAATGAGGTTTCATAATACATTTATCCTCTTCAGAGTATGGGTTTACTCACTGTTTATCCTCTTCAGAGTATGGGTTTTTACTCACTGTTGATCCTCTTCAGAGTTGGGTAAGTTTTCACTCTTCAGAGTTGGGTAAGTTTTCACTGTAACTGCCCCCCGGCTTGGTGTTGAAAGAAAGATGCGGTTATGTTTCGTACAGATGCTTTTATTTATTTTCTCTTTTTTCTTTTGCATTTCAGCTTAGCAGTACTGTAGCTTTTCTTTGGTAGTTTGTCGTTGCACCGTGTTTGTACAGGTAGTGACGGTTGCATCATTTGCTCCGTTTGCACCGTGACGGTTGCATCATTTGCTCCGTTTGCACCGTGAAAACTGCATAGGACAGTCAAACACAAACATACAATTAGTTACATAGTTCACAGTTCAATATTGTTCACATGTTGTTCACCCAACGTGTTCAAACAAACATTTGAATTCAAAGCTAATAAGGGTGAACTCGTCTTACATAACAAAGGCACTCAGGGAAAAACAATGATAAATAATAACGTTACTTGTCCGGCAGCAGGTGCCTTTGATTAGAAGCTACTCAGTGAGTGCACCACTTTACATGTTTATAAATGTTTGGCAGTTACACACATAAATATAGACCTCTTCAACAACAGTAATAATAATACATTTTAGTGTTCGACATACCTTATTCCGATTTACCAAGGGGAGTTATTTACTGGAGTAAGGTTCTTCTATTATACATAATTCGCTGTCTGCTCCGTCGTTGTCTCTGATTTACTTCCGCCTTGGTCACACAGGATGCTGTGACCTTTATACTATAGGAAAGACGAGCTCTGCCCCCATGTGGCTCCGAAATATTATTTTCTTAAATAGAGAGCTCAGTATTCTGAGCCAATACAGAGAAGTTGATCATCTAGACCAACGCAAATCAAAGCTTACTGATAATAAAGATGATAGGCATCTTTACCCTTGGCGGTCAGTTACACTCCCACCAAATCCTGCTATGACGGATAAGCACAAAACAATTAATTTAGTCATACAGGATTTCCTTTTAGATTTCACATAGCATCAAAATAATACAATTCAAGCGTTTCTATACTAATTACTCTCGAGGAGGAGTACCAATTTCTGGATCGGTCACTCGAGGACTGAAGGTCTGGTAGAGTGATCTTTTCGCTCCCCAGTCTGTATTTTTACTCGACGTACTAGACCGTCGCTCTCTTGAGTGGCTTCGACGACTTGACATAGTTGCCACTGGCTTCTTGGCAGGTTACTGTCCTTGAGGATGACTATGTCGTTCACCTTGAGGTTACGCCGTGGTACGTGCCACTTCTGGCATGTAGAAATGTTCAGGAGGTATTCCTTCTTCCAGCAGCTCCAGAATTGTTCGATTAGGTACTGGACTCTGCGCCATCTCTTGGTTGCATACATGTCCTCTTTAACAAATCTCCCAGGGGGTGGAAGAGCGATTTTAGACTTCATCATGACGAGATGGTTTGGTGTTAAGGGTTCTAGCGCCATAGGGTCGTTGATACCATCTACTGTCAGTGGTCGGCTGTTTACAATAGCTGTAGCTTCATAGAAGAGTGTTCTAAGGGAGGCGTCATCAAGTCTGCCTGGACACAGAGCGATAGTGGCGTTCAGCACATTTCTTATTGTCCTGATTTGACGTTCCCAGACACCACCTGCATGGCTGGCGGATGGAGCGTTGAAGACGAATTCACACTATTTCTCTGCTAGAAAGATCTCCAGTAAACTGGCGTCATATTGTTTGAGTGCTTCTTTAAACTGGTTTCTAGCTCCCACGAAGTTAGTACCGTGGTCGCAATGAAGTTGCCGAACAGCTCCTCTGAGGCTGATGAAGCATCTCAAGGTGTTAATGAATGAGTCTGTTGATAAGTCTTCAAGCATCTCGATGTGGACAGCTCGTGAAGCCAGGCAAGTTAGTATCAGGCCATACCTTTTGTACTCCTTTCGTGCCTTTTTAATCAGGAAGGGGCCGAAGCAGTCCATGCCACTGTATGAGAAAGGCGGTGAGTCTTCCACACGCTCTTTAGGGAGTTCAGCCATTTGCTGCTCTTCAGTAGGTCGTCGGAGTTTCCTGCATCATACACAGTTGTGAATCAGCTTGGCTACTAATTTGCTCCCACCAATGACCCAGAATCCATTTGCTCTCAGTTCCATTTGGGTTTGACTTCGGCCTTGGTGACAAACTTGAGCGTGGTGATGAGCCGTAATTAGCTTGGTGATAGGGCTGTCTTTTGGCAAAATGATGGGATGTTTCATTTCTTGACTGAGGGATGAGCGTCTCAATCTTCCACCCACACAGAGAAGTTCTCGATGCAGAATTGGATCAAGGGAATGAAGAGCACTTGAACTTGGAAGAGCATCTCCTTCCTGGCATCTCTTAATTTCCTGAGAGAAGGCTTGCTGCTGGACTTGGATAGCTTCCAGATTTATCTAGCTCTTCTACGATGATCCTGCTCCATCTTCGCACAATCCACTCAGGTAGTTTCTTGAGCAGTTTGTGGTTCTCTTCACAGTCGTTCAAGATGTCCAGCCCTCGGACATGTGGAATTGCCTCTGTGCATCCCTGTAGGAAGTCTGCAAACTCTCGGAGCGCCAGAGGATCGTTTGTGTTTATCTTAGGCCATCTCATTAGCTTGTCTCTGAACGCCCTTTGTATAATGAAGGGGTTTCCATACCTCTCTTCCAACACTCTCCAGGCACCTTTATATGCTTCTTCGGAGTCTCTGTAAAAGAATCCTTCCACAGACTTACGAGCTTCTCCAGTAAGGTACATTTTCAGATAAAACATCTTATCACTTGTTGGGAGAGGCTTTCGGTGTATCAGGGTCGTGAAGGTCATTTTCCAATCAACAAATTTCATAGGGTCACCGTTGAATATTGTTGGTTCTGGTGTAGGTAGGCGATTCATGCTTAATGCACTTGTGATTGCTTCGGCTAGACTGAAGGCCTCTTGGTTTGCCGTCGCGCTGGGAGATGCTTGACGTTGGAATGCTGTAGGATGTAGCGGAGCACTATATTCAGGATTTTGGTGAGCAGTATTTATTTCATGGTCAGTGACTTCTTCTTCTTCGTTGTCTAGATCACTTCCAGAACTGTATGCCCTCACTCGGGCTGCTGCTACCTGGACTTCCTTCTCTGCTTGTAACTGCTGTAACTTCATCCTCTCCTCCTCCAGCTTACGTCGACTCTGCACCTTCATCTTCTCCATTTCCATCAGCATGGCTGCCTCTTCCCCCTCTAGTTGGAGGAGACTGGTTTGCTGAGCCTGGATCACTTGAATGGCCTTTACCTCTTCTACTTTAGCCGCGAGTTCAGCTTCCCTCCGCCTGTTTGATGCCTTGGAACGTTGAGAGTGAATTGTTTCAGTATTTGTGTGACCATATACAGATCTGTACTCCTCTTTGTTCAGAGCTATTCTCACCCTCTCCTTCTCAAGTCTTTCATTAAAATCTTCTTCTTTTGTTTCCAGCTGCTTACACACAAGCTCTTGGGTGTCTGTCGTCAGCTGAATACAGGCGTCCATTTTATTTGCGATCTCAGGAGTCGTGGCATGGTTACGTAAAATGGACTCATATAAACTTCTTACTAAGTCACAACTTGCTTGAATGTCTTGTTTTAGTCTTTCAAGTTCTTCTGCTGGACAGAAGGTTCTTAGTTTCCCTCTTGCTTCCTTGGCTATCTTCTTCCACTTCTGATAAGCTTTGTTAAAAGCTTTCTCATTCCTCTTATCCTCCACTTCACGATTTTCTTTTCCTTTCTCGGTTAGAGTTCTTTGGCGAGCACCTGTTCTGTTCTGTTCCAACTCCAAGAGGTTGCCAGCATCGTCTTCTTGGGCCGACATTGTGCTTGATCACACACACTCAAAATATCAAATAAATAGATGGTATTTAAGAGTTCCACTTGCTGGGATGGATATCAGACAGCATAATATTCATTAAATATACAGGAGTTGCCACACGTCCGTGGTATTGCTGGGATGGATACCAGACAGCATAAGGGTAATTAGATATACAGAAGTTGCCACACGTCCGTGGTATTGCTGGGATGTATACCAGACAGCATAAGGGTAATTAGATATACAGGAGTTGCCACACGTCCGTGGTTTTGCTGAGCCTGGATCACT
Organism: Notolepis coatsorum; assembly: GCF_963971535.1. Lineage (NCBI taxonomy): Eukaryota > Metazoa > Chordata > Actinopteri > Aulopiformes > Paralepididae > Notolepis > Notolepis coatsorum. Next base: position 166,586,832 of record NC_140167.1, read on the forward strand.
TGACAGCATAGGGTTAATTAGATATACAGGAGTTGCCACACGTCCGTGGTTTTGCTGGGATGGATACCAGACAGCATAGGGTTAATTAGATATACAGGAGTTGCCACACGTCCGTGGTTTTGCTGGGATGGATACCAGACAGCATAGGGTTAACTCATGTATTTTCTTTAGTGTAGGGTCCTCAACATACATGTATTCTCTTCGGAGTAAGGTCTTCAACATACATGTATTTTCTTCGGAGTAAGATCTTCAACATACATGTATTTTCTTCAGAGTGAGGTCTTCAACATACATGTATTTTCTTCGGAGTATGGTCTTCATTGTACATTTATCCACTTCAGAATAAAGTCTTCATAATACATCCATCCTCTTCAGAACATCTATCCTCTTCAGAGTAAGGTCTACTTCACATTTATCCACTTCAGAATGAGGTTTCATAATACATTTATCCTCTTCAGAGTATGGGTTTACTCACTGTTTATCCTCTTCAGAGTATGGGTTTTTACTCACTGTTGATCCTCTTCAGAGTTGGGTAAGTTTTCACTCTTCAGAGTTGGGTAAGTTTTCACTGTAACTGCCCCCCGGCTTGGTGTTGAAAGAAAGATGCGGTTATGTTTGGTACAGATGCTTTTATTTATTTTCTCTTTTTTCTTTTGCATTTCAGCTTAGCAGTACTGTAGCTTTTCTTTGGTAGTTTGTCGTTGCACCGTGTTTGTACAGGTAGTGACGGTTGCATCATTTGCTCCGTTTGCACCGTGACGGTTGCATCATTTGCTCCGTTTGCACCGTGAAAACTGCATAGGACAGTCAAACACAAACATACAATTAGTTACATAGTTCACAGTTCAATATTGTTCACATGTTGTTCACCCAACGTGTTCAAACAAACATTTGAATTCAAAGCTAATAAGGGTGAACTCGTCTTACATAACAAAGGCACTCAGGGAAAAACAATGATAAATAATAACGTTACTTGTCCGGCAGCAGGTGCCTTTGATTAGAAGCTACTCAGTGAGTGCACCACTTTACATGTTTATAAATGTTTGGCAGTTACACACATAAATATAGACCTCTTCAACAACAGTAATAATAATACATTTTAGTGTTCGACATACCTTATTCCGCTTTACCAAGGGGAGTTATTTACTGGAGTAAGGTTCTTCTATTATACATAATTCGCTGTCTGCTCCGTCGTTGTCTCTGATTTACTTCCGCCTTGGTCACACAGGATGCTGTGACCTTTATACTATAGGAAAGACGAGCTCTGCCCCCATGTGGCTCCGAAATATTCTTTTCTTAAATAGAGAGCTCAGTATTCTGAGCCAATACAGAGAAGTTGATCATCTAGACCAACGCAAATCAAAGCTTACTGACAATAAAGATGATAGGCATCTTTACCCTTGGCGGTCAGTTACACTCCCACCAAATCCTGCTATGACGGATAAGCACAAAACAATTAATTTAGTCATACAGGATTTCCTTTTAGATTTCACATAGCATCAAAATAATACAATTCAAGCGTTTCTATACTAATTACTCTCGAGGAGGAGTACCAATTTCTGGATCGGTCGCTCGAGGACTGAAGGTCTGGTAGAGTGATCTTTTCGCTCCCCAGTCTGTATTTTTACTCGACGTACTAGACCGTCGCTCTCTTGAGTGGCTTCGACGACTTGACATAGTTGCCACTGGCTTCTTGGCAGGTTACTGTCCTTGAGGATGACTATGTCGTTCACCTTGAGGTTACGCCGTGGTACGTGCCACTTCTGGCGTGTAGAAATGTTCAGGAGGTATTCCTTCTTCCAGCGGCTCCAGAATTGTTCGATTAGGTACTGGACTCTGCGCCATCTCTTGGTTGCATACATGTCCTCTTTAACAAATCTCCCAGGGGGTGGAAGAGCGATTTTAGACTTCATCATGACGAGATGGTTTGGTGTTAAGGGTTCTAGCGCCATAGGGTCGTTGATACCATCTACTGTCAGTGGTCGGCTGTTTACAATAGCTGTAGCTTCATAGAAGAGTGTTCTAAGGGAGGCGTCATCAAGTCTGCCTGGACACAGAGCGATAGTGGCGTTCAGCACATTTCTTATTGTCCTGATTTGACGTTCCCAGACACCACCTGCATGGCTGGCGGATGGAGCGTTGAAGACGAATTCACACTGTTTCTCTGCTAGAAAGATCTCCAGTAAACTGGCGTCATATTGTTTGAGTGCTTCTTTAAACTGGTTTCTAGCTCCCACGAAGTTAGTACCGTGGTCGCAATGAAGTTGCCGAACAGCTCCTCTGAGGCTGATGAAGCATCTCAAGGTGTTAATGAATGAGTCTGTTGATAAGTCTTCAAGCATCTCGATGTGGACAGCTCGTGAAGCCAGGCAAGTTAGTATCAGGCCATACCTTTTGTACTCCTTTCGTGCCTTTTTAATCAGGAAGGGGCCGAAGCAGTCCATGCCACTGTATGAGAAAGGCGGTGAGTCTTCCACACGCTCTTTAGGGAGTTCAGCCATTTGCTGCTCTTCAGTAGGTCGTCGGAGTTTCCTGCATCATACACAGTTGTGAATCAGCTTGGCTACTAATTTGCTCCCACCAATGACCCAGAATCCATTTGCTCTCAGTTCCATTTGGGTTTGACTTCGGCCTTGGTGACAAACTTGAGCGTGGTGATGAGCCATAATTAGCTTGGTGATAGGGCTGTCTTTTGGCAAAATTATGGGATGTTTCATTTCTTGACTGAGGGATGAGCGTCTCAATCTTCCACCCACACAGAGAAGTTCTCGATGCAGAATTGGATCAAGGGAATGAAGAGCACTTGAACTTGGAAGAGCATCTCCTTCCTGGCATCTCTTAATTTCCTGAGAGAAGGCTTGCTGCTGGACTTGGATAGCTTCCAGATTTATCTAGCTCTTCTACGATGATCCTGCTCCATCTTCGCACAATCCACTCAGGTAGTTTCTTGAGCAGTTTGTGGTTCTCTTCACAGTCGTTCAAGATGTCCAGCCCTCGAACATGTGGAATTGCCTCTGTGCATCCCTGTAGGAAGTCTGCAAACTCTCGGAGCGCCAGAGGATCGTTTGTGTTTATCTTAGGCCATCTCATTAGCTTGTCTCTGAACGCCCTTTGTATAATGAAGGGGTTTCCATACCTCTCTTCCAACACTCTCCAGGCACCTTTATATGCTTCTTCGGAGTCTCTGTAAAAGAATCCTTCCACAGACTTACGAGCTTCTCCAGTAAGGTACATTTTCAGATAAAACATCTTATCACTTGTTGGGAGAGGCTTTCGGTGTATCAGGGTCATGAAGGTCATTTTCCAATCAACAAATTTCATAGGGTCACCGTTGAATATTGTTGGTTCTGGTGTAGGTAGGCGATTCATGCTTAATGCACTTGTGATTGCTTCGGCTAGACTGAAGGCCTCTTGGTTTGCCGTCGCGCTGGGAGATGCTTGACGTTGGAATGCTGTAGGATGTAGCGGAGCACTATATTCAGGATTTTGGTGAGCAGTATTTATTTCATGGTCAGTGACTTCTTCTTCTTCGTTGTCTAGATCACTTCCAGAACTGTATGCCCTCACTCGGGCTGCTGCTACCTGGACTTCCTTCTCTGCTTGTAACTGCTGTAACTTCATCCTCTCCTCCTCCAGCTTACGTCGACTCTGCACCTTCATCTTCTCCATTTCCATCAGCATGGCTGCCTCTTCCCCCTCTAGTTGGAGGAGACTGGTTTGCTGAGCCTGGATCACTTGAATGGCCTTTACCTCTTCTACTTTAGCCGCGAGTTCAGCTTCCCTCCGCCTGTTTGATGCCTTGGAACGTTGAGAGTGAATTGTTTCAGTATTTGTGTGACCATATACAGATCTGTACTCCTCTTTGTTCAGAGCTATTCTCACCCTCTCCTTCTCAAGTCTTTCATTAAAATCTTCTTCTTTTGTTTCCAGCTGCTTACACACAAGCTCTTGGGTGTCTGTCGTCAGCTGAATACAGGCGTCCATTTTATTTGCGATCTCAGGAGTCGTGGCATGGTTACGTAAAATGGACTCATATAAACTTCTTACTAAGTCACAACTTGCTTGAATGTCTTGTTTTAGTCTTTCAAGTTCTTCTGCTGGACAGAAGGTTCTTAGTTTCCCTCTTGCTTCCTTGGCTATCTTCTTCCACTTCTGATAAGCTTTGTTAAAAGCTTTCTCATTCCTCTTATCCTCCACTTCACGATTTTCTTTTCCTTTCTCGGTTAGAGTTCTTTGGCGAGCACCTGTTCTGTTCTGTTCCAACTCCAAGAGGTTGCCAGCATCGTCTTCTTGGGCCGACATTGTGCTTGATCACACACACTCAAAATATCAAATAAATAGATGGTATTTAAGAGTTCCACTTGCTGGGATGGATATCAGACAGCATAATATTCATTAAATATACAGGAGTTGCCACACGTCCGTGGTATTGCTGGGATGGATACCAGACAGCATAAGGGTAATTAGATATACAGAAGTTGCCACACGTCCGTGGTATTGCTGGGATGTATACCAGACAGCATAAGGGTAATTAGATATACAGGAGTTGCCACACGTCCGTGGTTTTGCTGAGCCTGGATCACTTGACAGCATAGGGTTAATTAGATATACAGGAGTTGCCACACGTCCGTGGTTTTGCTGGGATGGATACCAGACAGCATAGGGTTAATTAGATATACAGGAGTTGCCACACGTCCGTGGTTTTGCTGGGATGGATACCAGACAGCATAGGGTTAACTCATGTATTTTCTTTAGTGTAGGGTCCTCAACATACATGTATTCTCTTCGGAGTAAGGTCTTCAACATACATGTATTTTCTTCGGAGTAAGATCTTCAACATACATGTATTTTCTTCAGAGTGAGGTCTTCAACATACATGTATTTTCTTCGGAGTATGGTCTTCATTGTACATTTATCCACTTCAGAATAAAGTCTTCATAATACATCCATCCTCTTCAGAACATCTATCCTCTTCAGAGTAAGGTCTACTTCACATTTATCCACTTCAGAATGAGGTTTCATAATACATTTATCCTCTTCAGAGTATGGGTTTACTCACTGTTTATCCTCTTCAGAGTATGGGTTTTTACTCACTGTTGATCCTCTTCAGAGTTGGGTAAGTTTTCACTCTTCAGAGTTGGGTAAGTTTTCACTGTAACTGCCCCCCGGCTTGGTGTTGAAAGAAAGATGCGGTTATGTTTCGTACAGATGCTTTTATTTATTTTCTCTTTTTTCTTTTGCATTTCAGCTTAGCAGTACTGTAGCTTTTCTTTGGTAGTTTGTCGTTGCACCGTGTTTGTACAGGTAGTGACGGTTGCATCATTTGCTCCGTTTGCACCGTGACGGTTGCATCATTTGCTCCGTTTGCACCGTGAAAACTGCATAGGACAGTCAAACACAAACATACAATTAGTTACATAGTTCACAGTTCAATATTGTTCACATGTTGTTCACCCAACGTGTTCAAACAAACATTTGAATTCAAAGCTAATAAGGGTGAACTCGTCTTACATAACAAAGGCACTCAGGGAAAAACAATGATAAATAATAACGTTACTTGTCCGGCAGCAGGCGCCTTTGATTAGAAGCTACTCAGTGAGTGCACCACTTTACATGTTTATAAATGTTTGGCAGTTACACACATAAATATAGACCTCTTCAACAACAGTAATAATAATACATTTTAGTGTTCGACATACCTTATTCCGCTTTACCAAGGGGAGTTATTTACTGGAGTAAGGTTCTTCTATTATACATAATTCGCTGTCTGCTCCGTCGTTGTCTCTGAGTTACTTCCGCCTTGGTCACACAGGATGCTGTGACCTTTATACTATAGGAAAGACGAGCTCTGCCCCCATGTGGACACGAAATGAAAATGCACAAGTGGCTCCGAAATATTCTTTTCTTAAATAGAGAGCTCAGTATTCTGAGCCAATACAGAGAAGTTGATCATCTAGACCAACGCAAATCAAAGCTTACTGACAATAAAGATGATAGGCATCTTTACCCTTGGCGGTCAGTTACAGTCACATTCTTGTCTTCACAGACCTGTGAGCACAGAGGCCCCTTGCTCTTTTCATTCTGACTTGTGCAGACCAGCCCAGACCTAGGTTCTCATGCAAAGCGTATATGCATATATATATACATATGCACATATATATATATGAATACATTTCACATATAGACACATACAGTAACATATGCCTAGATTTAAAACAGATATATACCATAAACATATGCTTAAACCTTTTACATCCCACAATTGACAGAGAGAACAGGATGTCATAATTAACCAGTGTCACCAGTTGGCTGTGACTCTCAACAGCTTCCATGGGCTTCACTTGATAAGCTTGTGTCTTCACAGCGTTGAACAGCTGCACCACCCCCCTGGTAGCAATTCTCTGTAGATTTCGTTCCATCTCTCTGTCTTTGACCAGGTCAGGTTTGTCTCTACACATCATCTCCCAGGTCCGCTTCTTGTCAACCTGTTTCTTTCTCTCCAGCTGCTCCTGTTTCTCCTCTTCTTCAGCTTGTCCAGCTGTTTGTTCTTCAGTAGGATGGAGGGTTTACTCTCTGGGGTCTTCTTTCCCAGGATCTTAGCCATGGCTTCCGCCCATCCAGCGTTTTGGTTCCCCTCCTCTCCTTCCTCTCCTCTGTCTTCATCCTCTGCCTCTGCCCCATCATCATCAGCTTCCTTGTCTTCTCCATCATCTGATGCTAGGTTGCTGCTTCCACTTGTCTTATGGCTTGTAGCAGTATGGCTTGGCCACTGGTCCACCTCTTCTACCTCTTCTTCCTCTTCTTTATCACTGTCCTCCTCCTCGTCTTCATCACTGTCCTCCTCTCCTTCATCACTCTTGTCCTCAGCAGGTCCTTGCAGAGTAGCGCTACGTTTACATATATGAACATGAGGCGCCCTCGCTTTGTCGTCCTCTTCTTCATCATCGACGTCATCGACGCCGTCCTCTTCTTCATCATCGACATCATCGACGCCGTCCTCCTCACCACCATCATCACCACCATCATCATCATCATCGACGCCGTCCTCCTCACCACCATCATCATCATTATCGACGTCATCATCGACACTGTCCTCTTCACTGGACTCCGACCACGGTTTGCGAAGTTCAAGGGGAAGCTTGTGTATTTTGTGCTTGCACTCCTTGGAGCTGAAATCAACACAGTGATTAGTAAAAACATCATCAGCATCATTGTTGTGATATTCATTGGCTGGTTCAAAGTTGCGCCTCTCAGCCAAGACTCCCATTGATGATGCCCGCCTGGCCGCTTGCTTGGCTGCTCGCTCGGCTGCGCGCCTGGCTGCGTGTTCGGCTTCATGCTTTTCCAATTCCAATTTCCTATCACTTTGTTGTTTCTTTATCCTGCTTTCCAACTCGTGTCTCAAATCTTTAAGGTTTACATTGGCAAGGGCAGTTTCATATTTCCAATTATTTTGTTGTTTCTGAAGCAAGTTTACAGTGGCAATGCGTATAAACAAGCATTCATTTTTATCTTCAGCCTTTCTTAGCCTAGAGCGTACCCATAAGATTTCCTTTTCATCTTCAGCCTTTCTTAGCACGGCTTCTTCTTTAATTGCAATTTGTCTCTTTCTCATCTTGGCTTCAGATATTTTGTTATTTATTCTTTCCAATTCCAATTTCAAATCTTTAAGGTTTAAAGCGTTTAAATGGGCAAGGCGTACAGATTTGCTGGTTTGCCTCTTCCTCATCTTGGCTTCAGACATTGTTACTGTATTCTTTTTATTTTTTATTTATCCTTTTGTAATTTGAATGTTGCATCACTTAGCGTGACGTCAAAGAGGGTTTGCGTTTCTTCCTGCTTATGAATGCAGTAATGTAGTTATAGCTTTTGCCACACATCTACATCAATGTCCAAGAGAACAGTTTACACACGTTCAGTGACGACACTAATTACGATGGCTCCACTTCTAAACGATACGGCACATCATCAGTTCCATATCCTTCCACAATATTGTAATCATTCAGTTGCCAATGTGCCAACGTTATTCCGTTTCCACACGTCCAGAGTAACATTAATTGCAATGGTTCCACACTTAATACTCCGTTGCATTGTCCACTGCTGTATGTATCGGAATTAAATCATACAGTCCATTGCGTCATATTTAGTGTCCAGTTTCCACACGTCCATACAATATTAATTGTGATGGTTCCACATATCAATATGGCGCATAGTCCGTTCCATTATCCACAGCATTAGTTTGTCAATGTGCCAACGTTATTTAGTTTCCACATGTCGAGAAACATTAACTGCAATGGTTCTACTTATTATGGCATCCACGTTCCATAATCCACAACATGGCAATTAAATTAGTTTGTCAATGTGCCAACGTTATTTTATCCGTTCTATAATCCACAGCATCACAATTTAATTAGTCCGACGCTAGAATGCTCCACAGCGTTCGCAAGGAAGCGCAACAAAGTAGCAATGCCGAGTCACATTTCATTCATAAATACAGCAGCGTGCAAACAATTCCACTTCACGGCAGGTCATTACAGCTCTTCACTGTCTTTCAAATCCTTTATCCAGATCTTCATTAACAGAGGCTTCCAAACAATTTTATCTTCACAGAAGGCTGGTTCAGCTCTTCATGCTACTATCAGTTCCTTTATCCAGATCTTCATTAACAGAGGTTTCCAAACAATTTTATCTTCACAGAAGGCTGGTTCAGCTCTTCATGCTACTATCAGTTCGTTTATCCAGATCTTCATTAACAGAGGTATTATTTATGAATACTCTTATCTCTGCTTTTCCTTGTTAAGGGAGGTTATCCAACGTTATACTCACATGTCCTTCTATAGTGAGGAGTTTTTCCAACTTTTCACTCACGTCCTTCTGTCGTGAGGGTATCTTCAAACGTTTGTATTCCCACGTCCTTCTTTCAGGAGGAGACCTTCAAACTTTGTACTTACTCACACGTCCTTTTTTCACAAGGAAACCTTCAAACTTTGTGTTCACGTCCTTCTGTCGTGAGGGAACCTTCAAACCTTTGTAGTGGCCGACTGTCATTCCTCTGTGTGCTGACAGTCGTCCACGATGCACCTGCTATTGTGCCTTTTCACGCTGTACCAAAGTTGTGATGTTGAATTAATTGAATCTCCAAAGTTGCCGCCGGTTCGGTTTACAGGGTTTATTGTTGTCCAAGGGTAAATGATAGTGAATTAAGGGTTAAACAGAACAGTTGTCAATTGCTCCGTGTGGTCAGTTCCAACAGTGAAACAGTAGCGTTTGAAGGTAAAACCTCGGCAGGTGCACAAGATTACAGTGATCACCTTGGCTATTTATAGGAGTGGGCTGTAATGGGTGGTGAGCCCTCTAGTGTCCAAACATAAATAAGACAGTCTAAAGGTTAAGACAGTCTAAACAGTGCATGGTTCTAATATATTATATAATATATATATTATAATAATAATATAATAATATATAAATCCACCAAGTCGGTTTCTGCCTCTACATAGACTAGTTTCAAGTTTCTTCAAGTTTCTTTAATAGTTGTCATACAGAAGTACAGAATACTTTCATACAAAATGCTTCTTACTGTTACGCTCCAGAGACTGTGCTAGACAAGATAGTATCAAATAACATAGTATAGCATGTAATTTAGAAGAAGAAAATGAGGTCACAGTGTTCGGTATAGACATATGTACAATGTTCTGAGTTACCATATAATATACAATACTATGCAGTGTACTAATGTACAGTACTATATAGTGCAAAGCAGAAATGGGATGAGGTACAATTTAGGTACAATTTACAGTAAGGTGTACGAGTTGTAGTGCAATCCTTCATCAATAAATATAAAGTGTGGGGAGTGGGTGCTACAGTGTGTTTGTTTAAAGTGGGTGTGTGCTATAAAGTGTGTGGAGTGGGTGCTACAGTGTGTCTGTTTAAAGTGAGTGTGTGCGTGTGGATGTGTGTGCTATGTGCGTTTGGTGGTTGTTGTTGTGTAGTGTTCATTGTTCGTTTAGCAGTCTGATGGCCTGGGGATAGAAGCTTCTTCTGAGTCTTTCTGTGCTCACCTTGAGACTCCGGTATCGCTTGCCTGACCGCAGCAGTTCAAAGAGGCAGTTGTTCGGGTGACTGGAGTCTTTAATGATTCTCTTAGCCTTGCCCTTGCAACGCTTGTTGTAAATGTTATGGAGGGTGGGGAGCCCCCCTCCAATTGTGCGTTCGGCTGAACGTGTCACTCTTTGTAGTCTGCTTCGGTCTTGTGCAGTGCTATTCCCAAACCAGGAGGTGATGTTGCCAGTCAAGATGCTCTCTATTGTACATGAGTAGAAGTTCTTAAGGATCTTCTGACTGACTTGGAACTTCCTTAGGCGCCTGAGGAAGTAGAGGCGTTGTCGTGCCTTCTTCACAACACTGTCAATGTGTGTGGTCCATGTCAAGTCCTCGGATATGTAGGCTCCGAGGTACTTAAAGCTGTTGACTCTCTCAACCGGTGCCCCGTCGATGCTGAGGGGGCTGTAGTCCTTGACCCCCGACCTCCTGAAGTCCACAATCATCTCCTTTGTTTTGCTGACGTTCAGGGAGAGGCTGTTATCCTGGCACCATCCCGCCAGGACCTTGACCTCTTCCAGGTAGGCCCTCTCGTCATTGGCAGAGATCAGGCCCACCACCACTGTGTCGTCAGCAAATTTGATGATTGTATTGCTACTCCGCTGAGCCACACAGTCGTGTGTGTACAGGGAGTAGAGGAGGGGACTCAGAACACAGCCCTGGGGGGCCCCTATGTTGAGGGTGATGGATGAGGAGGTGCAGTTGCCTCCTCTCACCACCTGGGGTCTGCCAGTCAGGAAGTCCAAGACTATGGTCTAATACAGTGGTTCCCAAAGTCGGGGTCGCGACCCAAAGGTGGGCCGCAAGCAGCCACGGGAGGGCCGCGAGATGATCTCCAAAAAATAAATAAAAATCATTTTTTTTTTTTTTTTTTTTTTTTTTGCCACTGAACTTAGAAGCAGGCCAGGACGCATGTACCACTTCCGCAACGTATTTTATTTCCGGGGTTGGCCTGATTGGCCACTAAGCCCACGTGACCCTACGCTGGCACGCCCCCCTTACCCCGCTTACGCCTGAGAGTCACACACAGCTAGCCTTGCTACGCTTAGCCGAGTGATGAATGAAGCTCAATCTGTTTCACCTAACAGCACTATTGCTCCGTGATCATAGCCATCCATCTCTAAAGCTAACCACTATTTGTAAAAGCCACAACCACGTTACCATATGTAATAATGTAAATCATTGTGTTGTTGTACATATTGTGTATACAGTACACCGTTAGAAGCTAACAGCCTTGCTACTACTAGCCGAGTGATGAATGAAGCTCTATCTGTTTCACCTAACAGCACTATTGCTCCGTGATCATAGCCATCCATCTCTAAAGCTAACCACTATTTGTAAAAGCCACAACCACGTTACCATATGTAATAATGTAAATCATTGTGTCGTTGTACATATTGTGTATACACCGTTAGAAGCTAACGCAGCTTAGCCTGGTAGCTATTGTTGTGCTAACAACATCCCGACGTGTAGCTTGTTAGCCAGCATGAATGCCCGATGTAGAAGGCATCTCCTCCTTGTATACCCTTGTCCTCACAAGTATTCTGCCAGGGTACTTATGGACATGACAATAGTATTTATAAGGTGTTTGATCATTGTGTCGTTGTACATATTGTGTATACACCGTTGCGTTAGAAGCTAACGATAGCTGCGAGCTAACTAGGCTACAAGCTCAAACACCCTACAACCCACCACCCTACAACCGTCCACAAGCTCCCCCGGCAAAACACCCGCAAGGACAAAGGCACACAAAGAGGAGAGAACCACCCCAAATCGGGCACTCATGCCGGCCAACAAGCGACCTGCGTCTATGCATTCTACATCGGGCATTCGCGCTGGCTAACAAGCTACGCGTCGGGATGTTGTTAGCACAACAATAGCTACCAGGCTAAGCTGCGTTAGCTTATAACGTGTATACACAATATGTACAACGACACAATGATCTACATTATTACATATGGTAACGTGGTTGTGGCTTTTACAAATAGTGGTTCGCTTTAGAGATGGATGGCTATGATCACGGAGCAATAGTGCTGTTAGGTGAAACAGATAGAGCTTCATTCATCACTCGGCTAGTAGTAGCAAGGCTGTTAGCTTCTAACGGTGTATACACAATATGTACAACGACACAATGATTTACATTATTACATATGGTAACGTGGTTGTGGCTTTTACAAATAGTGGTTAGCTTTAGAGATGGATGGCTATGATCACGGAGCAATAGTGCTGTTAGGTGAAACAGATAGAGCTTCATTCATCACTCGGCTAGGCGTAGCAAGGCTCGCTAGCTGTGTGTGACTCTCAGGCGTAAGCAGGGTAAGGGGGGCGTGCCAGCGTAGGGTCACGTGGGCTTAGTGGCCAATCAGGCCAACCCCGGAAATAAAATACGTTGCGGAAGTGGTGCACGCGGCCAGGACAGTGTTTCTAGTTGTATTCTAAAATTCTATTCTGTTGTATTATAAAATGTGACTATATGGTTTTATATTAACTTAATAAATAAACAAAAACTAAAAATCTACTTATTTCAACGAACATTTCAAACTAAATAACAGATTAGGCACATAAAACGCTGAAAACAACCGAAGCAACAATAGTATTTTAATGAGGCTATTATTATTATCATTATTCTTTTGCAACAAGTTAGCCCTCTCATAAATAGCACATATAAATGAATAACTAACTTGAACTAACTTAATAGGATTGAAGTGATATTTGGCTTAAAAAATCTGTCGCCTGGCAATTTTTTTTTTAAATAAAGCCTGACGATGTGCATTGGGCCGCGGCTCTCTGACGCCTGATTTTCTCGGTCCCGGCCTGAAAAGTTTGGGAACCCCTATTTACACTAACAATAACAATAACAATAACAATAGTGTTCCTAATAGATTGGGAACAATCTATTTACAGGCACCCAGGATCATTCCTCCAGTCCGTACCCCTCACAGTCCACTAAGAATTGAAACCCCCTACCCCTTTGCCGGCTTTATGAGTGATACGTGGAAAGTCGGGTGAACCCGCATGGAGGTCGGGACTAGCAACCTGTACACCACCGGGTTCACCCACCGAACTACTTTAAATGGTCCCACAAACCGGGGGGCCAGTTTCCTGAACTCTGCCCGGAGGGGAAGGTCCCGGGTCTAGAGCTATACCTTCTGTCCCGGACGGAAGATTGGGGCCGGACGGCGCTGGCGGTTTGCCTGACGCTGGGACCTGACCAAAGCCTTCTGAAGCGCCGTCCGAACCCGCCTCCAGGTCCGATGACAGAGACCGACATGAGCCTGGACGGAGGGCACTTCTGCCTCCTTCTCCTGCTCTGGAAAAAGGGGGGGTTGATAGCCATATTGGACTGAAATGGGGACAGGCCAGTGGATGAGCATAGGAGGGTGTTGTGGGCATACTCCGCCCATGTCAGTTGCCAACTCCACGTAGCCGGATTGCCGGAGACGTAGCACCTCAGTGTGCGTTAAGTCGCTTAGCCCCCTGAATGTAAGCCAGGTTCTTGTGGTCGATCCATACTATAAAGGGCTATGCAGCCCCCTCCAACCACTGCCTCCACTCCTCCAGTGCCAATTTGATGGCCAGCAACTCATGATTTCCCGCCTCCGAACCAGTACAACACAGTACAGTACAACACAGTACAACACAGTACAGTACAACACAACACAGTACAGTACAACACAGTACAGTACAACACAGTACAACACAGTACAGTACAACACAACAGAGTACAGTACAACACAGTACAACACAGTACAGTACAACACAGTACAACGCAGTACAGTACAACACAGTACAGTACAACACAACACAGTACAGTACAACACAGTACAGTACAACACAGTACAGCACAACACAGCACAGTACAACACAGTACAGCACAACACAGTACAGTACAACACAGTACAGCACAGTACAATACAGTATAACACAATACAGTACACTACAGTACAGCATAACACAGTACAGTACAACACAGTACACTACAGTACAGTACAACACAGTACAGTACAACACAGTATAGTACAGTACAACACAGTACAGTACAGCACCAGCAGTGTCTATGTCCATTAATCAATATTACATTAAAATACCTCTATCTCATGAATACAAAAAAAAATAAAGAATAGAAAAATAGAAGGTGTGTTTGGCTGAGGGAGACATTGCTAGCGCTGTAGCAGAGCTCTCTGGTTAAGCTAATGAAGGTGATGTTGCGCAGCAGAATTCAGTAATTGCGACGCACAAGTGAGGTATTAGACAGGATGTAGCTAATGGAAAACAATCACATTTAACATGGCTCCTTGGTTCTAGCTGCTCAATAAGTGAGCAGCAGGAAAGCTCACAGCAAACAGGAGGCGGGGGGGCGGGCGGGCGCAGAGGGGGGGGGGGGGGGGTATGGGGGGCTCTGGCGCTTGCAGTTGCGTTTTTTTTAATGTGATCGGACTATAACAGACAATCTATTTACAGTGTGCTCAGGGGAGATAATAAACAAATGTTGAGTAATTTGAGCCAGCAGTAATTACCCTTGCAGCTGACAAGGAGAGTGTGATCCTCTCTCCTTCACCTCCGGCTCCGTCCAGGAGGCGGGAGGCTCCTCTGCAGCGGACGCTTCGCAGAGATGTGGCCGCCGGCCAACAGCCAAACCCACAGGATCACTTACAGTATTCTGCTCATCCTCCACCGCCCCTCGACCCCCCCCCACCCCACCCCACCCCCCCGGCCCTGAGCACTGGGGGTGTCAGGCTCCAACATGCTATTGTTCCTGATCTCTCTCTGGCAAAGTATATAGAGCCGGTTGCCCCCAGTGATAATGAGACGCCGATAACCATTTAATCGTGTAAACGTGAAATTGTAAACAAACACACAGAGTTATTTTTTTTTTTGGAAATCCTTAGTAGTCGGATTGGGGGTACATTTCAAATGAACATGTTTTACTAACCGTTTAGAGAGCCCTCTAAATAATCTCATTAAAGACAAAGCAAAGTGCCAGGCTACCAGCCTGAGTGGTAATTAACATTTTGTGCAGGATTTCTGCGAGAGGCGCCTCCCCTTCATCCTCCAAACCACACCGCGCTGCACCCTTAACCCTTTCACTACCACACTACAGAAGGTTAACCCTTTCACTACCACACTACAGACGGTTAACCTTCTGTAGAGTGGTAGTGAAAGGGTTAACCTTCTGTAGTGTGGTAGTGAAAGGTTAACCATCTCTAGTGTGGTAGTGAAAGGGTTAACGAAGGGTTATGTATATAACCCAGTTCTGTGAGTTATGGTGCGCTCAGCACCTGTCTGCATATATCTCGCTTCAGCGTATATACACTGAATAAAAGATTCCACCATGTACCTTTACATTCCAGCATTCATCTGACCACACCCCCATCCGCTTACCTGCATAAGCAGGGGTGGGGCCACACACTCATCTCCTTCCCAACAAATTTCACAACAATGAAAAATCAAGGGCTGCAGCGGCGTCCAGGTGCTGAGCGCACCATAACTCACAGAACTGGGTTATATACATAACCCTTCGTTCTATGTCGTTATGGCTTGCTCAGCACCTGTCTGCATGACAGGGGCTGAGCGGGAGCCATAGCCCGACAAATGTACCCCGCTGAGGCCCCCCACAACCATCAGACCGGGGAGGACCGAGCCCCCCCGACCCTACCTAATGGAGGATACCCCCCCTATTGGAGGTTCATGGGAGGGCGACGGATCCGACCGTGCGAAGAGGCACTCAAGCAACTCAACGCACAGGGTGAGCAGACCGTGGCTTGACCCCACGACTACACACACGCACAACCCGCATGCCCCCCGGGAACGAACGGAAGGAACAACCTCGTTACTGCCCCCAAAATCACAGGGTCAAGAGCAAACCCAACCCTGTCGCAAGGCCGTAACAGCGGAGCGCGAAGGAAGACCCAGATCCACTGAAGGGACTGGATCCCCTGGAAAAAGGGGGCCCGGAGAGGTCAATGACGCCAGGCATCAAGACCCCACCAGGTGGTCACTTAGTGACACCGCCCCCCACATCGCCAGCGTATTTGGATAAGGCCCCTCCAAGAGCTGGCCCTTTCCCCCCAATAGTACACCGCCTGGCACACTGACCCTGCAGAACAGGCAGTCAGCATGGCTGTAAGCACTCAAAAGGTTAACCAACGGAAGCAGGCAGCGCACCGGGGAAACCAGGCAACAGGCTGTAACCTGAGCCTGGAGCACTGCGGACGAGACAGGCGCCAAAGGAGTCAGCTGAAAACAGCCCCCCCGGCGGAAGGGGTGTATGCTGGCGTTGTTGATCACCATGAGTCGAGACCCAAACACATCAATGGATAGTCTAGCAAGACACCAAACATTGTTCCTCCAAGTCGCCTGGGAGAACGACACGGAGCCGTCGTGCTTCATGTACCTTCCTCTTTTTATTCAAAAAAGAAAGAACACAGACTGACATGAATCCCTCGTGATGAGGGAATTTTTTTTATACATTTTTACATCCCACCACCCTCCCATAGGGAGGAGACGGAAATCCCCAGAGAGACTTCCCACACGAGCTGTATAGATTGAAAAGAATATATTGCAACATTGAGCCACGTAATATTTTGGGTTAGGGCTTTCCGAGGAGGAGGCACTGAACCAATACACACTCAATAATCGAATTGAATCGAATACACACACAATAGAGCAGGACTCCTTTTTGAAGTTCTACTCACCTTGACAATCTGAGGAGGAGGCTCTGCACTCTGAGGAGGCTCCCTCACAGGGAAGGATGGTCCTAATTCACAGAAGGCCCGAGTAGGAGCTTTGTGAGAAGGAGCCCTGACCACTCCCTGAAACAGATCCATCATATGGACCTGAACAGCTCACGGAAGTCTTACCAACAGAGACGCGCTCAGTGACGTACTCTATGGCGGGGGAATTTCTGCGCTGCACACGCCCAATTTTCCAGGGCGTGGGACCAGGAAACTCCCCCCCCCCCCCCCCCCCTCTTACCCTGTAAAAAATGGCAAATACACTCTACAGAGGAACGCCGTTTTTCATAATGAGAGAATACATAATTCTCGATTAGTATCGGCCACAGGCCTTGCTAAGCACACACGAAAAGTGACCAAACAATCTTTTCTTTAGGAAAATATAGTTTCTCAAGCGGTTTTAGCACAACCCCAGCAACCAAGCTAAGGGTTACATCGTATCCCACAACACAGTGACACAATATATTGTAAACAACATGTCTGAAAGGAGGGTGGGGAAGTCCCCAGGGAACCGGCCAGTTGAACAGGTACACCTGTTAATATGTGAACACACTGTTCATTGTCATTACAGGCTGAGAAAAGAATTCATTCTTCACTCATATGTCACTAAGCATAGCTTTATAGGTTAATTTAACCCCCTTAGTTGTGAGTACACGGTACATGAACACACATGATGTTTCTCAACACAACAAACCAGCTCATTTTTGTAACAAACAACCCGATTTGCATGGAAAAGCTAATACCAGTGACAAGACAATTCACACACAACTCGCGTCGTATCCTAAATGTATTGCAGCAACACCCGTTTTGGAAAACATCGTTATTACAAAACATTAGAAGGGAAGGAAGAAGACGCGTTTTAAGGTCTGGTCAGGACCTTTCCTACCGTGAGCGCAGACCAAGCGAACTGCAGTCTGCTAACAGGGCACCGATACGGTTCTCCTTGTTGACGCAGTCCTCGCCGGCCGGGCTCCCGGTAGGTTCGACTAACATCCTCTGTCAAAGATGACGTCGTAGTCAGAGTGTTTAAAGCATGTTATAGTCTCAGAACGTTCAACAGTGTAGCATTAAGCTAACAGCCGATCGGCTGATAGCCACAAGCTAACGTATACCAGCCTGGTAAACACAGCGAGCTAACGCCGCAGCTAACAGCTGCGCGGCTAACAGGTAGGCCACAACTAGCACGCAAGCTAAGCAGCTATCACCTGAACTTGTACACAAATGATATAACAAGCCACACTTCCGACAGGCCGCCGTCTGAAACCCTCCTCACCTTTAAGAGAGAAGAGAAAAAGAGATGTCAACACAGTTTACAACATTTTACCAGACATCCGGCGGAGCCAGCACAAGTCCCATCTGGGTTGCAGCCGACTTGAACATGGATCTTCCGATAACGAACATCCATGCCCACATTTCCTCGTTAGGGTATACTCTCATTTGTATATGAAAGATGGGGCCTACACGGTGACAGAGAAGCGTCCACTCGTCCAGAGAATCCTGGGATCACCAGGTCCTGGTCCTGGCCCACTAGTTGACTATAATGGGCTTCAAACCAAGATCCTCCGCCGTCGCCTAAGAGGCTGAACAGAGGACCCTAATATGGGGCCGGTTTTCATAAACATTGTCAGCTAGCCCCCATAGCACTAACAGACAAGTGGTGCTCGCAAGCAAACATTACTCACCCAACCTGGAACCCACCGCTTCTCACAACAGTCGGTGCGTCCTACAGTCCAGCTGTGTTGCTGGAGGGTCTTACCCCATCCAGCCGCAGCAAGGAGGATTGTAGTTGGGAAGCATGTCAGCGGCGTGAGCTCCTAATGCGGAAAAAACGGTGGAGGTGTAGAATGAATATCATCTTCCAGACACTCCAGTAACGAAGACAATATCGCCGTATTTTCTCAAAAATAGTGAGAGAGAAAATAAAGATATGATGTCAACGTATCTCTTGTTTTCCAACTTTATTCTACTAACAACCTCGTCAAGTGGGGATCTACCGAAGGCACTTCCTTGTGGTGAAAGCGAAGAAGGAGGTCAGTAGGTGACCACACAAAATGCTCTGAGTTTCGTAAAAGTCAGTCAAAGCTTACCATAAGCACGAGCAGTGAACTCCAAGCCCACGTGACTGAACTCAAACTGGAAAGAAACAGACTAAGAAATGATGTAAACTCCATGATCAAAACAGCAAAAAAGAATTTCATCAATGACAAAACCGAGGAAAACAAAAACAAACCACGTGAACTTTGGAAATTACTCAATAACCAACTAGGCTGCAGTAAAAAACTTAAAACCAGATTCTCAAACATAAACATAAAGACGGACAACACGCTCATCACAGAAAAGCTGGATGTAGCCAATTACTTAAATAGTTTCTTCACAAACATAGCCACAACACTGGTAAACAAACTACCCTCCCACTCAGGGCATTATGGGGTAGAACACATAGTAGCATACTACAAGAACCTAGGGGTCCACAAAGACGACTTCAAACTGGAAATGGTAACAACAGATGAGGTACTCAAAAAACTGAGCGCCCTCCAACCTAACAAGGCCACTGGCCATGACAACATCCCCTCCAAATTCCTCAGAGACTCAGCAGCCGCCATCACCCCAGTCATCACACACATAATAAACCTCTCCATAAAACAGGGACACGTCCCCAAGGACTTCAAAATTGCGAGAGTGACCCCTCTGCACAAAAAAGGCAGTAAATTAGACCCAGGCAACTACCGCCCTGTTTCTATCCTTACCTCCATCTCGAAAGTCATGGAAAAAATTGTATACGAACAGGTCGAAAAATACCTTGCGGAAAAAAATCTAATCTACGAATTCCAATCTGGCTTCAGAACATCCCACTCCACTGACACATGCCTTCTCTATTTAAACGACCACATCAAACAAGAGGTGGACGCGGGCAAATACTGCGGCATGGTCATGCTGGACCTACAAAAGGCCTTCGACGCTGTCAATCACACCATTCTGATTGACAAGCTAAAAGCAATTGGTTTTGATAGTCTATCAGTGAGCTGGATGCAATCCTACCTGGAGGGGAGAGAGCAGATGGTGGAGGTAAACGGTACCCTATCCCCCCCCCTCACAGTAAGCTGTGGTGTTCCACAAGGAAGCATACTAGGTCCGCTACTGTTCCTAATTTATGCAAGTGACATGTCGTCAGCTTGTGACTGCAACTTGTTCCTGTTTGCGGACGACTCAGCCCTGCTGGTCTCTGACAAGAACAAGTTACAGGTTGAAAAAACCCTCAGCTCAGAACTAGGCAAAATCTGCATATGGCTCGCTGATAACAAACTATCATTACACATGGGCAAAACAGAGTCCATTCTCTTCGGTTCAAATAACAAACTCAGCAAGACCGACGGCTTCTCAGTTACAGTGGGTGACAATATTGTCACAAGGAAAGAAGATATTACCTACCTGGGTTCCATCCTAGAGGCAAATCTTTCCTGTGACAAAATGGCATCCAATGTAATAAAAAAAGTCAACCAACGAACTCGATTCTTGTACCGGATCTCCTCACTGGTAAACAAGAATACCCTGAAGACTCTAGCAGGAGCACTCATTCAAGGGTACTACGACTATGCTTGCACCTCATGGTACCAAAGCACCTCAAAGGCGCTAAAAACAAAATTACAAACATCTCAAAACAAACTGGTCAGACTACTGCTTGACCTGACTCCTAGAACCCACCTCACCCCTGCCCACTTTGACAACCTAGGATGGCTTAGAGTAGACGACAGAGTACAGCAACTTGCAATGGGCCTGGTCTACAAGATACACTACACGACCAAGGTACCCATGTACATGTCAAAATACTTCCCAAAGGTCAGTGAATACCACGATCACAACACCAGAGGGAGCTCCACAAATCATGTTAAACCCAGATTCGGCTCAAACAAGGGACTAAACACGTTTCGCAATTATGCCACATCAATGTGGAACGCCCTACCCAAAGCTGTAAAGGAATGTGAATCACTACCCACTTTCAAAAACACTCTCAAAAAACACCTAAGGGAGACTGCAACTCGAAACTGGCCCCTGTAAATGTCCGAACACAACCCCCTCCAATGTACAGTAAATTACCAAGTATGGTCTTGTCAATAATCCAATGTACAGTTTTGTTTGTACAGTTGTACAGTGTCGCCCACCCACCCCTCCTACCCAACCCCCCCCCCCCCCCCCCCCCACCCCCACCCACCCAACCACCTCCAATTTACAGTCCCCCCCCACCCCCACCTACCCAATCCAATGTACAGTTTCTACATCAAATGTATATACTTTTTTTTTCTGGACTCTTTTTGTATCACAAACAGTACTGTAATTGCAAATCTGATATGTCATAAATGTATAGATGTAGCAGTTCTGTCTATCTGTATGTCATGTATGTCATATATGTTACGATGAATTGAAAATGGGGGACCCTGATGTAAACAAGACGAAAGTCTTTCTCTGGTCTGCATCCCCTTAACAATTGTATGTATTGAGCTGTACTGTACTGTACCCATTCTGCAATCTGTTAATAAAGTTTTCAATCAATCAATCAATCACACCCCTGCTTATGTAGGTAGGCGGATGGGGGTGTGGCCAGACGAATGTTGGGATATAAAGCTACATGTGGAATGTTTTATTCAGTGCACGTGCACGAAGTGAAGTACAGTGCAGTAGTGACGCTGAGCGAGAACCATTACGAAACAGAACCATCTGTAGTGTGGTAGTGAAAGGTTAACCTTCTGTAGTGTGGTAGTGAAAGGGTTAACCATCTGTATTGTGGTAGTGAAATGTTAACCTTCTGTAGTGTGGTAGTGAAAGGGTTAACCGTCTGTAGTGTGGTAGTGAAAGGTTAATCTTCTGTAGTGTGGTAGTGAAAGGGTTAATCTTCTGTAGTGTGGTAGTGAAAGGGTTAACCTTCTGCAGTGTGGTAGTAAAAGGTTAACCTTCATAGTGTGGTAGTGAACGGGTTAACCCGACATGGAGAAATTCGCAAAGGAGGAAGGAAAACACTGGTATTATATTTAGGAAGCAAACAAACTACTTTGCAGGTTAGGCAGGCAACAAGGCCAAAGGCGTCTTTATCCGGGGGAGCTCAATCTTGATCCTTCAAGTTGCTGCAAAATAGATTTTTATGCAAATATTTCCCAATCGATCACGGGCACTTTTCTTCGACGGAACGGGCCGGGCGGAATCCGCATGTAATTAGGCGGAGATAATCATTACAGGATGAACACGGAGGGCTAACGGTCCTTGTTTTCTTTATCAGCCAGAGAATTAAAGAGCTCTTATATATGACAACTATCAAATTATCACATTTACAACCTTCGTGACTTTGATTTATGGCCATTTCACCACAGAGTAGCAGGCAATCGTGATGTCTTTTTATAGAGCCACACTAATTTATTTACACACATGTATCATAATCTGAATATACCTGCATAATCCTTCTATATACCTACTTATACACCTGCATATGATATATAACCCATATAACCCTGTATGATAGCAAACTGAACAATGACATCTCCTTAGCAAATGATCTCAATTCCTTCTATGCGAGGTTTGAGGCTGTGAATAAAAACACCAGCCTACAAACCACGGCAATGGGGGGGGGGGGGGGGGTCTGCTGATGGAGACTCAGTGTTCAGGGTAACAGAGCATGAGGTGAGACGGATCTTTAAAAAAGTTAATATCAGGAAGGCAGCAGGACCGGACGGCATCCCCGGCCGCGTCCTAAAAGTCTGTGCCGACCAACTGGCCCCGGTATTCACTGACATCTTCAACCTGTCCTTGGAACAGGCTGTCATCCCCACCTGTCTGAAGAAGTCCACCATCATCCCTGTACCCAAAAAATCTACGCCCGCTTGCCTCAACGACTACCGCCCTGTAGCCCTCACCTCCATAGCCATGAAGTGCTTTGAGAAGCTAGTGAAGGGCTACATCTGTTCCTCCCTCCCCATCAACCTGGACCCTCTGCAATTTGCATATCGCCCCAACAGGTCCACGGAGGACGCCATAGCCCATGTGCTACACACAGCAGCATCACACCTGGACAAGAGGCAGGGGAACTATGTGAGAATGCTGTTAATCGACTACAGCTCAGCATTCAATACCATAGTCCCCTCCAAACTCATAGCCAAGCTCAGGGACCTGGGCTTGAACTATGACCTCTGCCAGTGGGTCTTGGACTTCCTGACGGGCAGACCCCAGGTGGTAAGAGCAGGCAACTGCACCTCCTCATCCATCACGCTCAACATAGGGGCCCCCCAGGGCTGTGTTCTGAGCCCCCTCCTCTACTCCCTGTACACACATGACTGCGTAGCACAGAGGAACAACAACACCATCATCAAATTTGCTGATGACACAGTAGTGGTGGGCCTGATCTCTGCCAACGACGAAAGGGCCTACCTGGAAGAGGTAGAGAACCTGTCACAGTGGTGTCAGGAGAACTGCCTCTCCCTGAACGTCAGCAAAACAAAAGAGATGATTGTGGACTTCAGGAGGTCGGGGGTCAAGGACTACAGCCCCCTCAGCATCGACGGGGCACCGGTTGAGAGAGTGAACAGTTTCAAGTACCTCGGAGCCCACATATCCGAGGATTTGACATGGACCACACACATTGACAGTGTTGTGAAGAAGGCACGACAACGCCTCTACTTCCTCAGGCGCCTAAGGAAGTTCCAAGTCAGTCAGAAGATCCTTAGGAACTTCTACTCATGTACAATAGAGAGCATCCTGACTGGCAACATCACCTCCTGGTTTGGGAATACCACTGCACAAGACCGTAGCAGACTACAAAGAGTGACACATTCAGCCGAACGCACAATTGGAGGGGGGCTTCCCACCCTCCAGAACATTTACAACAAGCGGTGCAAGGGGAAGGCTAAGAGAATTATTAAGGACTCGAGCCACCCGAACAACTGCCTCTTTGAACTGCTGCGGTCAGGCAAGCGATACCGGAGTCTTAAGGCGAGCACAGAAAGACTCAGAAGAAGCTTCTATCCCCAGGCCATCAGGCTGCTAAACAAACAATAAACACTATGCAACAACCATCAAATGCACACAGCACACACACCCACACGCACACACTCACTTAAACAAACAACACACTGCAGCACCCACTCTCCACACTTTAGATCACACAAACACACTTTATATTTATTGATAAAGGATTTGCACTACAACTCGTACACCTACTGTAAATTGTACCTAAATTGCACCTCATCCTATTTCTGCCTTGCACTATATAGTATTGTATATTAGTACACTACACAGTATTGTATATTATATGGTAACTCAGTTACGTCTACTCTGCATCGAACATTGTACATATGTCTATACTGAACACTGTGACCTCATTTTTTTACTTCTAATTTACATGCTATACTATGTTATTTTATTTCATACTTATCTTGTCTTGCACAGTCTCTGGAGCGTAACAGTAAGAAGCATTTTGTATAAAAGTATTCTGTACTTCTGTATGACACCTATCAGAGGGTCCAGGTTGATGGGGAGGGAGGAACAGATGTAGCCCTTCACTAGCTTCTCAAAGCACTTCATGGTTATGGAGGTGAGGGCTACAGGGCGGTAGTCGTTGAGGCAAGCGGGCGTAGATTTTTTGGGTACAGGGATGATGGGTGAAATCATCTTTCAGTGCCTCTGTGCCTGTTTTCATAGGCAGTTAGCCTCTGGTATGCGTGCCATTAGCGTCAGCCACGATTCTAGGCCTATTTTCTTTTGGAAAGAATGATAATAATAATAAAAAAAAAAAAAAAAATTAATACGTTTTTTTTTTTTTTTTATTTTTTTTATTATATTCGACTAAGAGGTTGGCCAGTCGACTACGGCCCCTTTCGGCCGATTAGTCGACTAATCGATTAATAGGGGTCAGCCCTATATATATATATATATATATATATATATATATATATATATATATATATATATATATATATATATATATATATATATATATATGTATTATTACCGTATATATATATATATATATATATATATATATATATATATATATATATATATATATATATATATATTAGAGCTGGGCCGCTAACGGCGTTAACGTGCTGCGTTAACGCGAGACTAGTATTGCGTGATAATATAATTGACGCTGTTAATCTTTTTCTCAGCGTTGGGTCTGTATTGTCCTTAAATACTTGCCGTAGTTCCCAGCTATGGTACCCGGAAGTGATTGCACAAGTATGTACCGGAGCTGTAGTCAGAATAATGTGTCAAGCTAAAGTAGTGGTCCGGTAATCATTGTTATACAGGTGAGGTTAAGAAGTCCTCAGGATATAACGATGAGGATGTCTGAATCTGCACAATGCAAGAAAGAAGAAGTCCATTCGGGAGCTTTGTTTATATTATTAACGTTAGCTTAGCGAGTTAGCATGTTAGCTCACGTTGCTCACGTTGCTCCTGGAAACATCTACAAGAGGAGGAAATCCACTTTACACACTAAAGGAAGGATCGACTGGACTATCGTGAGTGTTTACAACAGAAATGGCTTGGGTTATTGGAAATATTGGACTGTTTGATGACAATGTGGAGCAATATGAAATGAAAATGGGGGACCCTGATGTAAACAAGACAAATGTCTTTCTCTGGTCTGCATCCCCTTAACAATTGTGTGTATTGAGCCGTACTGTATTGTACCCATTCTGCAATCTGTTAAATAAAGTTTTCATTCATTCATGGAACTGTTACACTGAGCTTGCACTGAATTTGTTGAGAAACCTGCTTCTGCAGCAGTCTGTGTGTGAGCAACCAGTCAGCAGCATTGTGAATTTAGAGATTCACTAAAAGACACATTGAGAGACAGGTTTGTGTGTGGATTAAGAAATGAAGGTGCACAGAAGAAACTACTGACTGAGCTGTCGATATCAGTGTAACAATGGAAATGGCATCAAAGGAAGGGCACAGAAAATTACGATAAATCTGGTTTTAAAAGAAACACTGGAAATTACAAAAAGAAGAGACATGTTCATGCTGTTGAACAAGGAGATAGAACAGCTAGTGACTCCTCAGATGAAGAGGAGAGGATAAATCTCCTCCTCTCGTCATTATTTGGGTAGAACACACATATTTTGAATGCCTTTGGCAGATATATATATATCCACATCTGTCTGTACATACCTGCATATAATCCTTTTTACATCATCTGTAGATACTATATATCTGTACATATCCCTTAACTACTCTTACTACTTACACTGCTGGCCAGTATGACTTACTACCATAGTGTCTTTATACCTGCCTCACCTGTACATATTAATACTACAACTCTGTACATACATCTGATTAGCACTATTACTCAGTAGTACTAATTTATATATTTTATACCCAGTTTAATCATAGTATATTACTATTGCACTTTACTGTTACATTAGCACTCTGGTTGGATTCCAAACTTCTTTTAGTTGTAGCTACTGTACTTGTGCTGTATGATGACAATACATTTGAATCTAATCTAATCACATAATCGAATGCGATGTGGAACGAACTTCTCACCACAGTTAGGACAGCCGAAACCCGATCAATCTTTCGCCGTTGACTAAAAACACACTTCTTCAATCAATATCTGAAATTAATAAAAAAAAAAATATATATATATATATATAAAACACTAACCTTCTTACTCTCTTACTCTGCACAATTGGAGGGGGGCTCCCCACGCTCCAGAATATTTACAACAAGCGTTGCAAGGGCAAGGCTAAGAGAATCATTAAAGACTCCAGTCACCCGAACAACTGCCTCTTTGAACTGCTGCGGTCAGGCAAGCGATACCGGAGTCTCAAGGCGAGCACAGAAAGACTCAGAAGAAGCTTCTATCCCCAGGCCATCAGGCTGCTAAACGAACAATGAACACTACACAACAACAACCACCAAACGCACATAGCACACACATCCACACGCACACACTCACTTTAAACAAACACACTGTAGCACCCACTCCACACACTTTATACCACACACCCACTTTAAACAAACACACTGTAGCACCCACTCCCCACACTTTATATTTATTGATGAAGGATTGCACTACAACTCGTACACCTTACTGTAAATTGTACCTAAATTGTACCTCATCCCATTTCTGCTTTGCACTATATAGTACTGTACATTAGTACACTGCATAGTATTGTATATTATTATATGGTAACTCAGAACATTGTACATATGTCTATACCGAACACTGTGACCTCATTTTCTTCTTCTAAATTACATGCACTATGTTATTTGATACTATCTTGTCTAGCACAGTCTCTGGAGCGTAACAGTAAGAAGCATTTTGTATGAAAGTATTCTGTACTTCTGTATGACAACTATTAAAGAAACTTGAAACTTATTGAAAGATCAAGTTTTTGTGTCTATGATTGAGGAGAAAACACAGGAGTACATTAGTATTAATCTTACTTCAGTCCAGTCAGTGCAGACGGTATGGGAGGCTTATAAGGCAACCTGTAGGGGCTGGATTATAAGCTACTCAACAGCTAAGAAAAAGGAAAAAATGGCAAGGAAACATGGTCTGATTACTGAACTTAAGTCCTTGGAAACTAGTCATATGTTGGACCCTGACAATTTAGAACTGAAAAAAGCAGTGTTGGTTATAAAAACAGAATTACAAGCAATTCTACATGAGGAAAATGCATTTGCCCTCTTTCAGTTGCGTCGAAAATATTATGAATCTGGCGATAAGGCTGGTAAAATGCTTGCTCTCAGACTGAAGCAGCAAGAAAATCGTCAATCAATCTCTAGCATATATGATGAAGATGGCTCTCTGATTTGTGAACAACTTCAAATCAATAAAGCATTCACTAAATTTTATAGCACACTGTATAAATCAGAATGTTGTACGAGTGAAGTGGAAATGAAAAACATTTTCAGAGATATAAATCTCCCAACCCTCTCTGAAGAAGAAAGGGAATCACTAGATACACCTATCACGGAAAATGAAATTAAATCAGCTATCAAATCCCTCTCAACCGGTAAAACACCGGGTGATGATGGTTATACAAGTGAATTTCTTAAGTGTTTCCAAGTCACTCTTACACCACTTCTAATATTGCTGTTTAATGATATAGTGGCCAATCAATCCATGCCGCTAACCATGCGGCAAGCTACTATTTCATTGATTCCAAAACCTGGCAAGGATCACTTGCAAATGTGTAATTTCAGACCTTTGAGTATTTTAAATAATGATTATAAGTTGTTTGCGAAGGTCCTTGCAGGGCGATTGGAAAATGTTATAGCCTCATTGATTCATATTGATCAGGCTGGCTTTGTAAAGGGTCGTCTAGCTTCAAATAACATGAGGAGGCTAATGCATGTCATGTCAAGGGCGGGGGCCTCCCATCATCCAGCGATGGCAATATCGCTGGATGCTGAGAAAGCCTTTGATCGAGTGGAGTGGAAATATCTGTTTTATGTACTACCTAAATACGGATTTGGTCCGGTTCTCATGAACTGGATAAAGGCACTTTACCATGAACCGGTTACGTCAGTCAGAACAAATGGTATAAGGTCTGATCCATTCCATCTCTATCGATCTACCCGCCAAGGATGTCCGGTTTCACCGCACATTTTTATTCTTTCCCTCGAACCACTTGCCTGTGCTATACGTGCTCATAAAGAAATCAGTGGTATTCGTATTGGTAGTTGTGAGTATAAGGCCAGCCTGTTTGCTGATGATATATTATTAACACTAACAAATCCTAGCCATTCCATCTCTCAAGTGCTAAAGCTTATAGATACATTTGGTAAATGTTCGGGCTATAAAGTGAATTATAGTAAAAGTGAAGCTATTCCACTTAACAACCTAACTTTTCAATCACATCTGGGTTCTGCTCCTTTCAATTGGAAGCCAAAAGGAATTAAATACCTGGGAATTAAAATCTGATCTCCCATTGAAAAAATTGTTGAGTTAAATACATCTGACCTTTTAAAGAATATAAAGGAGGACATCAAAAGATGGACAGTCTTGCCTTTATCCCTTTGGGGCAGATCTGATATTATAAAAATGAATTTGTTACCAAGGCTAGCTTTTTTGATGTCCTCTATACCTTTAAAGTTCCCTCCTAGTTGGTTCAAAGAAATAAACAAATTATTCTCTGGCTTCCTATGGAACAACAGAAAACCTAGAATCAGCCATAAAAAACTTATAAAACCAAGAAATAGTGGAGGAATAGGACTACCAGATATCCACCAATATTACATAGCATATAACTCAAGATACCCCTTGCAGTGGGCTTACAATAGTGTGAGACAGATTGGCAGCTGGGAATGGCTTGAAGAACAAATTATAGAAGAACATAACAAAGATCTATCTCTTTCAATGTTGTGGTATAACCCAAAAATCACTCCCAGACTGGACAATCCGCTTTTAGAATTTTCATGTGAAATAGTGAAAATCTTACATAAACGCCTGACCTTTAGTGGATATTCCTTACCATCATGTCCATTATGGAAAAACCCTTTGCTCTCTGCAGGAGGTAAAATCCTTAAAAATAATGTATGGCAACAACATAATATAACACAGGTGGGCCAAGTGATCGAAAGGGGAAATATGATACCTTTTAATGAACTTAAAACACAGTTTGGGCTGAAAGACACAGAATTTTTATCTTATTTACAAATACAATCAGTTATTAAATCATTGTTGTCTAAAGGCATAGCTATAGGAACAAACGGAGTCATGGAAGAGACATTAAGGGGAATTACAGGCAGGAAAGGCATTGTTTCTGCAATGTATAAACTATCATGTTCAACCACCCCTGATACCAATACCCAAACTAAAGTCCAATGGGAGCGAGACATGGGTATATCCATATCTGAAACACAATGGGAAGCAGCACTTAGGAATAGTACAAAAATATCAAAATGTGTTAGATATAAAATTATACAATTAAAGATACTACACAGGGCCTATATAACACCCTGTACATTGAATAAAATGAATCACACCCTACCCAAATTGTGCTGGCATGGGTGTGGAGTAGAGGGTACGCTCATGCACTTGCTGTGGCACTGCCCGCTTGTTAGGACATTTTGGTTGGACATTGCTGAGGACCTGTCAGTTACTCTCCAAATTGACATTAATCCTTGCCCTATAATGTGTATATTGGGTGTAAAAATGGACACTGCTCAAGCAAAGATTGTAAATAATACTGTAGCACTGGCTTTTCTAGCATGCAAACGGATTATTTTAATGAACTGGAAAGAACGCAAACCGAACTGCTTCAGTATGGATAACTGGCGCAAGGACTTCATGGACTTGCTATCGATGGAACAGGCTGCCTCTGTCTCTTCAAGAGAGTGATAGGCCCGATGGCCTTCAAGGTCCCCTGAACTTTATTAGATCACTATCTGGAATAAGTTTGTCTACTGAACCTTTGTAACGCTCTGCAACCCCCCCCCCCCCCCCTCGCCCCTTGTTGTTATTGTTATTATTGATCATTTCTTGTCTTGTTTTGTCGTGTATGTATTGTCCTTGTTTGAGAAAAATAAAAAAACTTTAAATATCAAAAAAAAGAAACTTGAAACTCTTATACTATCATGCACTCGTCCCTACTACTAATATGTCTCTACTACTATCTCTACTACTATGCACTCAACACTGCAGCACTCAAGTTTCAGCACTGTTTGATGAACATTGTAACTCAGTTGTAAGAATTGTACCCTTCCTGCATAGGTACTGTCGTACAGAACTTGCAAGTCGCATTGAATAAAAGCGTCAGTTAAATGACTAAATATAAATATAAATGTAAATGAGTGAAGTTTTATTTTACCAACAGTGAAGATATAAAAACCTACTATGCCTACAATACAGCAGCAGCAGGCCATCCTCTCCTCTCCTCTCCTCTCCTCTCCTCTCCTCTCCTCTCCGGCACAAGCGTTCTCTCCAGAATACCAAGGAGGGCAGAGAGGAGGAGAGCTGACGTGAAGGGCTGACAGACGGATAGTGAAGGCAGTCTGTCCCTTATCCTCAGACAGGCAGATGTCCCCCTCTCCCCACGCGGCCGGGGCGGCTGACCAGGGGAGAGCCAGGCGGCTGCCGCTGAAATGAAGAAGCTTGAGAGCTCCTCGGGGGGTGAGACTGGTCATTTGATGTCCAGCACCAGGGCAGGGTCTGATGCTGAATGAGCTGAGGGGGAGAGGCAAGCCTCTGCAGTCTGTTACAAAGGCCCAGCCTGGCGGGCAGGGGAGAGAGGAGAAAATACTGAGCGCAGACAGACCATTACTGTATTTAATCTATTTTGTCAGAGAGGGAGAGAAAATGGCAGTGAAATACATGTAGGCATTCGCTGCGGAGCGAACAAGGCTGAAGGTAGTAGAACTGTAATTGTGTTTTAACTGTAGTAAGAAAAAGAGATTTGTGTAAATATACGCCTACATATCAAGGTCGTTCTGGTTATTGCTTAGCGATGACATTGTGGATTAACAGAGCCACCATATTCCAAGATTCCAGATTTAAAGGAACACGCCAGCATTTGGGGAAATTAGCGTAACGTCTTCTCCAGAGAGAGACAATAAGATAGATACCAGTTTCCTCTCTGTGCGTTCAGTAGAAAGCTATCTGGCTGCATGTTAGCCTAGCTTAGCACAATGAATGGAAGTGGACATGGCCAGTTAGCCTTCGGGAGAGGTGTTAGTTGGACAATGCCTAGGCTAACCGGCCATGTCCCACCCGTTGCTGCACGAATCCGCTTCAAGGTCCTTGACCTGGCATACCGTGCAGAGAGGGGAACGGCTCCCCCCTACCTCCGGTCAATGGTCTCTAACTACACACCCTCAAGACCCCTACGCTCTGCATCTTATAACTACACACCCTCAAGACCCCTCCGCTCTGCATCTTATAACTACACACCCTCAAGTCCCCTCCGCTCTGCATCTTATAACTACACACCCTCAAGACCCCTCCGCTCTGCATCTTCTGGCCGCCTCAGACCCACTCCCTTCCGAGCTCCTGGGGGGGTCATCAAAGTAAAGCAGGCTATTCTCTATTCTATTCTCTCTCCACAATGGTGGAATGAACTCCCCACCACAGTCAGAACAGCTGTAACCCGGCCAATGTTCCGTCATCGACTAAAAACCATACCTCTTCAAGCAATATCTGAAATAATATCTGAATAAAAATATGTATTAAATAAATAACCCCATTATGTACGCTAATACTATGCTACTATTCTTATATTACTACCTATCTTGCTAATGTCTATACTACTATGGACACTATTTGCCGAACAATGCCACTGACCCTTAGCTGCCAGAGATGTACCCTTCCTGCTGACTTGTTGTTCAGGTGCGGCAGACTGATTATGGCTAAATTATTATTTGTGCGTCGCCCTTCCTGCCACAGGCGATATATATATATATATATATATATATATATATATATATTATATATATATATATATATATATATATATATTTTTTTTTTTTTTTTTATTTACATCCCCTCCCCGCAAAAATAATGATGTATGATAAATATAATAATAATAAAAAAAAATTAGAATTTTGTCCTGGAATGAATCTCAGAATCAACTGTCTGACTCCATGGGCGACTTCTCTCTGGCTGCCGATCGCCCCTCAGCCCCCTTGTACATTCATGTGTGGCATTTCTTTTTCCAAACACCACAACCTCCAATGCATTTCTATGGGTTATGTTAGTGCAAGCCCTTACGTGCTTTCGTCATAAGTCACACTAATAAAACAAATAAGTACTTCTATTCTATTCACATATATGCTTACTACATGTATCTATTCTATTCACAAACATGCTTACTACTTGTATCTATTGCTATGTCCGCTCATCACAAACATGCAAACTATCTAACGCCTGCCCCCGTCTCCGTCTCCTGTGAGCGGTTGTCTCGTGGTGATGACCGGAGGGGTGGACGTCCCGTGGTGATGGCCGGTAGGATGCGATCCTCTCTACGCCGCCCCCATACCTCAAGTGGATCCGTCATCAGCTCTATTTTCAATCTTTCAAAATGTTCTTATATACCCCTAGTTGTTATTGCATGTACTTGTTTGTTTTTTCATTACGTGTATATGTACATGCTTACCAACCGTTTCGCCTGTTTTACTGCAACACTGTTTTATTGCAACACTACTATCACCGACATCTAATGCCTGTCCCCGTCTCCCTATCTCCCTGTGAGAGGTTGTCTCCTGGTGATGACCAGAGTGGTGGACGTCCCGTGATGATGGCCGGGAGGGATGCGATCCTCTCTACGCCGCCCCCATACCTCCATCATCTGGATCTGGATCTGGATCCGTCATCAGCTCTATTTTCAATCTTTCAAAATGTTCTTATATACCCTAGTTGCTATTGCATGCACTGTGTTTCATTACACGTATATGTGCATGCTTACCAACTGTTTCGCCTGTTTTATTGCAACACTACTATCACCGACATCTAAGAAGGGAGATCCCCCCCTTGAACGGCCCTTCTAAGGTTTCTCTCCTCCACATTTCCTGTGGTGCATTTTTTTCCTATTGCTAGGTTTTAGTGAGTTTTTCCTTACCTTCGCATGGGGTATGTCTGGGAGTGTTGCATTTATTTAATTATTTTACATTTTAATTTTGGTAGTTTTTGTTTTGTTCTTGATTTATTGTGATGTTTCTTCTTGACTTGTTTAAAGAAGCCCGTGTCCGGCCCATGGGGACATTAACGTCTGTTGTCGGGGCCTTACAAATACATTTGATTTGATTTGATTTGAAATTGTCTATTGGTTGAGCGCGTGGCATTCGTTTGACACCACGTCCGGAATCATGCCAACCAGGAAATAACTAACGCTAATAGAGGAGAGGAGAGAGAAGATGAGAGAAGATGAGAGAAGATGAGAGGAGAGGAGAGGGAGAGGAGAGGAGAGGAGAGGAGAGGAGAGGAGAGGAGAGGAGAGGAGAGGAGAGGAGAGGAGAGGAGAGGAGAGGAGAGGAGAGGAGAGGAGAGAGAAATACTTTTATTATCCCGAGGGAAATTTGACACTGCAAATCGCTCAACATTTAAACATTTAGACAGAACAGGTCACGAATAAGAATAACAAACAAATCAAATCAAATTGCCTAAGATAAGAGTAGAATAAAATAGAATAAAAATGGAATAAAATATACAGTAAATAAATACAGTAAAAATATACTGAGGTCTACAGTAGGTGTAATATTGCACAGTGCTGTTTCAAAACTAAGAGTCCAGGAACATGGTAACTGTCACTCTGTGCTCAGTGATGCAGTGAGGCACAGTGATGCATTGTATAGTCTGATGGCTGTTGGGATGAAGGACTTCCTGTGCCGTTCAGTGCTGCATTTAGGTAGTGTGAGC